>NC_134461.1:63013765-63313765 GCF_047948215.1 Lycorma delicatula | reverse complement strand
TTATTTTTTCATCTTGACTGGACCTTTAACCCTTTTCCCAAAAGGATCTCTACTATATAAATATTCAAATAATTTGTCTTCCACCCTAATAAATTGTACTGTAGCACTACAACTAGAAAATTGGGGATGCTTTCTGGAACACAAAAATTGTAATGCATAGGCAATGCTAGAAAGTAGCATTTTCCAAAAATTCATTAAGTGTTTTTATATATTTAAAATCAACAATCCTATTTTTGAATTCAATAATCCTCATATCTAACAGAGCATTATGGCTTAAATTATAACATAATAAGTGGATCCAATACAACTCAAATGATGCGGTTTATTCCACTGATTCGAAATTATGGTTTGTTAGGAAATATGCACTCTAAATATTTTGAATCACACATTTGAAATAACTCTAAATAACCGAAAGTTACATTCTGAAATTTGACTTCGACTTTGAGCAGTTTTACAATTTACATTCTGTAGTAAGGTTACTGCTGTTATTTTGTTTTAAATAACATGTTTTTAATATTTAGCCTGAGTCTTTTTATAGATTATTTATGAATTATTGCTTTTTTCACATATTCACTGAGTTTAGCCGAACATAAGACTAACACTATTTCATTTGGACAATGCGAGTTTACAGGAAAGCAAGACTATTTTAGCTCATATAGTCGTGTACTGTTACACAGCAACTAACAAAACATTACCTTTACAAAGAAAGATACAACATTATAATATTAACAAAATTCAAAATTTCACTTACTTTATAATTTGGTCATCCAATAATTAGACTTGCCGTATAGAGAAAAGTATATGAAAAAATAGTGTAGTAAAAGTAGTAGTTAAGTATATTATAGTAATAGAAGACTAAGAAAATTATAAAGTACCTTTACTATATTGCACAGTTAACTTACACATTTAACGTATTATTTACATTTAACTAACTAAAACTAAATTAAGTAATTCTTGGAATAATAGACATTATTATGCCGGTGCATTATTGTGCACAGAACGAGATATTAACATTGTGTAAAAAGAGAAAATCGCTATCTTATTTTTAAGCCCTACAGGCCAACAAATGTATTAATTTTATACAAAATTAATTATCTACGACATTATTTAATCATTTCAGATAATGATTTAAGTGATATTACATTATAATTTTATATGAATCTGCAAGGTATAATACAAAACAGGGTGCGGGGCGCACATTTTAGGAAATTTAATTTTGTAACCCGATTTTATTTTTTACAAATAAATTAACAAATTATTTAAAATGATTATTTACAGAAATTTTTCAAAATCCATTGTTTAATTAAAAAATAATTTCAAACTACGAAATATGATTAGGGTTAAGAGAAGAGTATATATTTAAAAAAAAATCCATTTCGGCACACCAGAAGGCGGAGTTAGATAACAGTTAGATAACTTAGCACACCGGTGCTGAGTAGGGGATAAAAAGAATTTCCACCTTAAAGTTAAGAAAAACTTCAAATTTACTGAATACCACAATGGTTGCATGTGAAAAATATGTTCACATGTTAGCATACGACAAGCCCCATCTTCTTACAATTCCAGCTACATTTTGGTCATCCTTTCCCGTAAGAGTTGGTCATATCAAAAATTGTTTCAGACAAACGTTTTAGGTAATGTTTAGAGGACTAACAACCATTTTAAAACGATTCGATACTGTACTTATTAAGCGAGGAATGATTTTTTTTTGTCTTCAAAACCCCATTTTTTCCACCTCCTGGGCCAATGGTTGGTGATATCAAAAAACTTTACTTAGATAAGTTGTCGGACCTTATACAAAGAATAATAGGAACTTTAAATGAATTCGATATTTTACTTAATAAAAACGTTATAGCGATATTTTTTATTTCGAAAAAATTCCCATTTCCATCCCCATGGTCTGATTTTACCCACTAACGAACTTGACCGAAATTTTGGGTCGTTATATTTTATGTACCAATTTTAGTGATTGGCACAAAATTACGGCAGTTACTGTGTCCACAAGAAAGTGAAATAATTATATATATATATATATATACATATTGTTGCTATGTCGACGGGACGCCGTTGGTCAACAGCGTTGCGGTAGATTTTAGAGCGAGGGTGGACTGTTTGTATTCATAGGTGATAATTGAAGACAACACCTTGTTGATTACCGAAGGATTATTTTATTGTACGCCGTCTTGGCGATTTAAAAGAATTTTGTAACAGAACGCTTGTAACTTAACTTAAGATAATGTTCATCCGAAGAGAGTCCATCCGGACACGACCGCTTTGGACCAGGTATGAGTATAAACTGGCATAAGACGCTACGTACGCTGCTCGAGGGAGCAGCTAGTGACGTAAGTGGCGTGATGCTCTGCGACCATAGTTTGCTGTGGGCACCCTAACCACCGCTAGGGTTCAGCATCCGACGGCAAGAGGGGGTGAAAACGTAACATATATATATATATATATATATATATATATATATATAATGTATATATATATAAACTATTGAGCTGACGGTGGTTTTGGGGTCTGGGGGTTGTGAAACGCGAAGATATATCGAAATTTTCCGGAAGTCGAATCATGTTATCCGTTACAATAGGTAACTTCTTAAGAAATCTACCTAACATTAAAACAAATGGTTCCTTTTTTATTTTATATTATTATTTTTTAAATGAATATTTTACTTTGTAATGAGTCAGTCATCATGCTAAATATATACATTAGGTTAATGATATAGAATTAATGAAAGATATATATCTTGTTTCCCAAATTAAAAATCAAACATATTATAATTCATATATATACTTTCGTTACAGTAAATTTTCTGTTTTTAAAACTTAGCACGTACAAAGTGACTAATATTTTCTCTTTTACTAAATAAAATAGTTTTGTTGAAATTTCAAAGTTGCATAATGTTAAGCTTAACTTTGATTACATCTCATAAATTTTTTTTTCCGGCGGACGACAGTAAAACCTAGGACTGTGGTTAGAGAGTTGTTCAAAACTACTACTTCTAAAGTAACAAACATCAGTAAAAAAAGAAAGTGAAATTTTCCTTTCATTCTAACTAGAAAAACATAGAAAAAACACTATACTACGCAATATAAAAGACATACAAATAACATAGACTTAACTCAGTTCTATTATTCTATTTTACTATCTTATTTCTTTTAAGAAAATTTTATTCTTGATTTTATATTATTTTTATACCAAACTTTTCTACTGTACCAACATTTCATGTCTATTGTTTATATTCGTAACCCAATTCTTGCTGGAATATTATGTTGAATTATTTATTAATGACCCGACCATGCCCTTTTCTAGGATTATAATTGAAATACAGTTCTCCTTTAAATAAGAATAAAATAAATTCCATAATTTTGTATGCATGCTAATATTTGATTACGAAGTAATAAATGTGAGTTACGTCTCGTCTTGTAATATTATTTTTCATTATCTTACAAGACACTACAGCGAATGGTCTTCAGTAGCAACAAAGAAAGTGTGAAGCGGTAACTAGAAAGAACAAATCACTATTCCATTTTCTTACCTATCAGTAGCAGAGTACGTTGAACTTTAATTTTTAAAATTATGTATTATAATAATAGAATTTTTCTTTGATATACTCGTATACTCGTACTCTTGTGCTAAATAAATTCAAAATAATAAATAAAAATAACAGCTGAGAAAACCTTACATTTTGTATACTTTCAAAAGATTTTGGTAGTTAATCTTTCCGACTGGAGACTACAAAAAAAAAAACGGCAACTCCTGTTGAACAGGACAAAAGAATTGGCCGAGTAAAGCAGGAGCATTAGATTCAAAACATGAATATATGGGCAAAATTTTCCTGTCGATCAGACCAGGAGGCTTAGGTACGCCCCTAAGCATACCTCAATTAACGTAAAGTTGAGAGCCACAACTCCAAAAAAATTTTTGAGATATCCGGGTGGATCTAATAGAACTCTATGTCGATGTAAATGTGTCGTCCCGTTTTTCAGTTGTTACTAGTTAAGTATCGAATTTATCGAAAAAATGTTTCAAATAAAAGTTGTAGAACGAAACTTTTACACAAAAGTTTTCTATTAACATTTTCATAAGATGTTAAGTAAACGTGAAAATGATCTGTTACTTAAGTAAAAAAAAACCCAAAAAATTAATTTATGTAGCTTTCAGAAAGCTACCTATTGTAATGGATACCATGATTCGACTTCCAAAAAATTTCGCCATATCTTCGTGTAGCACATCCCGAAGACTCCAAAACCACCATCAGCCCAAAAGTTTATATATATATTTATATAAATCGGACAATGGAGGTGGAAATGGAAGAGCTTTTTCGGAAAAAAATATCGCTATAACTTTCTTATTAAGTAAAATATCGAATTCGTTTAACTTCTTACTATTCTTTGAATAAGGGCTTAAAACTTATCTAAATTATTTTTTTTGTATCACTAACCATTGGCTCAGGGATTGAAAAAATGTAGTTTCGAAGATAAAAAAAATCGTACCTCCCTTACTAGTTACAGTATCGAATCGCATTAAAGTGGTCATTAGTTCTCTAAACCTAAAACTTTTGTCTGAAACAATTTTTGATATGACCAACCCTTACGGCAAGGAATGACCAAAATGTTGCTGGAATTGTAAGAAGTTGGGGCTTGTCGATTGCTAAACATGCAACCATTGTCGTATTGGGTAAATTTGAAGTTTTTCTTAACTTTAAGGTGGAAATATTTTTTATCTCCTACTTAGTACCGGTGAAATCTACCTCCGCCTTCCGGCATGCGAAAAGGGATTTTTTTTTAAACAATAAAATTTTTTTTTTAATTTAAAAAAATAATGAAATGAAAGGTTAACACTCAGTAAAGTATATATTTGTGGATACCTTTACCAAGTTTAAGATAAAAATTTGTTTTTTAACTTGTGATAAATATTGCTATGATAGATATTGCTATTTTCACTGTTTAGTGCGCACTGACGCATCTTACAAATATAACGCTCACAAAACTCAGTCAAAATTAAAATTTACCTAAACCTGATATTACCATTTGAAAGTAAATATTTTCCCGTATCTATTGCAATTCTTTAATATTTAATTTTGTAAAATATAATTTTTTCCTAGTGACAGTCCCAAAATACGTTTTTTTAAAAAAATAATGATTTTAAAATTACTAATATTTAAAAACGACAACATATTTTGTTAAATAATTACTTTACGAATATATTTGCTTAACTGTTTTTCGATTTTTGGAATTTGGTTTTAAATTGCAAAACAAATTTGAAAAAACTTCCACCGGACAACATTATACTGTAAAACGATATTCCTAAATGTGGGAAATTCATTTATATTTACCAAATGTTATACCAAACGTTTACCAAAAAATATTTTATAGTTACCAAAATTTAGGTATTTTTCATCGATGACATTTTGATTTTTTGCATTATCTATCGTAGATCAAAAGTAATAGGTATTTACTTATTTCTCGGGCGCCTATTGAACTGTACCGCCGGCTACCTCATATCTTTCCGCATAAGAAGTATATATAGCTACCTCGTTTATATTTGATCTGATCAGATTGTGTCAATAGACTTTTTTGTGTAAACTTTTTCGCTCTGCATTTTTAAAAAGTTATTTTTTTCTATAAAATCAATATTTAAAGAACTATTTTTTTTATAAACAAATGTCGGAATGGTAGTGAGGCTTTCGATTTTTTTAATGTTAATTGAGGCGTGCTAGGGACCTTTGCCACCTGGTCTGACCGACAGGAAATTTTGCACCAATATTCATGTTTCGTATCTAATGCTCTTATTCTAGAGGGAGAAATAGTGTTCGCTGTAATCCACACTAATCTCTTTAAACATGTTTTCAGACAAGCATTGCTGTGCAGTCGTGGAATTAAATTTCTAATTCAATTTTTTATACAGGTAAAAAAAATGTTATTTGAATGTTGTAAAGTGTATATGACTTTTATTAAATGTAACTGGTCCAAGAATAGAAAAATATGGTAGGTATAAATATGAGGAAGCTAAACCAGTTACTATGACTTGCGACGATCACCTTTCGTTTAATGGCCAATACGAATTTCAGTAAATGTTTGATGTATCTATTTAGATTTTGTAAAATCCCGCTTGCCCGCCCAACAAAGCCAACCGACAGTTCGGTTGACAAAACCAAGGGCAGACATTAGCTCACTTATATCTTATTCAGTTAGCTTATAAAGTAAAAGACCGCGTACGAGTGTTCAGGCAGCCAATTCATAAAATCATCCTGTCTTCTCTAAATCCTCATGCATATAAAAGAAACTATGCGATTCAATAACCACGAGCTATTATATTTTACAAAAATTATGAACAATAACATTTTAAATTTAAAGAAATTAAGACATTTTGAGTTTTGTATGAATTATGAAATTGTCAGTTGTCCATAAACAGTAAACGTTCACAATAAATATCTGATTGCGTGAAATCTGTAGTGTTGTTAGTATTAAGAGATACAACGGGATGCTCAATTTTGTTTTCAATTATATTATCCAATTCCCAATTATTTAGTTTTTATAGTATCTGTTACATTTTTATACAGTTTTTCCATTCTTGCTGGTCTATTTTATCGACGGCTTTTAAGCATAAATTTTTAAAATCAAATATTTAAAAATTATTATTAAATATCCATAATATTGATTTTTTAGCAATTTAATCAGAAAATTTAATTTAGTTATCAAGTGAGTCAAGATAATATAAAAAAACAAGATGGCTGCCATATCGGTTGACGCGTACGTTTTGCAATAACTCTGTTGTTTGTAGTCGGATTTTTACGACTAAGGTGTTTTTTTTTACACAAAAAAATGTTTCATAATTTTTATTCTACAACAATTTTATAAAGCTAATAATTTCTAAGATATTTAAGATTGAAAAATTGAAACGACTGTCATTTTTAAATTTGTCAATGAAGAGTATCGTTATTTTTTTCCTACTAAAAAATATTAGTTTAAAATAAATTACAAAATTCTATTGCATTATCTCCAACCGTTCTTGAAAATAATATTTTTCTTAAAAAAACACAAATTACCAACAGAAAAATACGCGTTTCTGGACCTTTTCTTTTTGTTTAACCTCTGGGTCCGCAGTCAAGCAATTCTTTCCGCAGAGTATGAGATGAATGTTTTGTAGCGTGTGTGAAAAATGCCATTCCTGACTAGCATTCGACTCGCGCCACGGAGGCCGGTCACGCGTTTTTGGACCTATATTCACTGGACATTTTTTCTTCAGTATGCTAAGTAGAATCGCTTCTTAGAGTTTGGCCTCGTCTTTTAAGGCAACCGGGAATATTTCTTGAAAATAAATGTTTTTTTTTTTTTGTTTTTTTTTTGTTTTCAAGTATACTAAACCAAGGTTTTGCTATAAACAGTAACAATGACGTAATACAAAATTATATGGAAGTATGAAAAGATTTTTTATTTATGATAGGCTATAATGATATGAGTTTTTTTGACGTGGTGAAGTTATTTACGAAAATTATTTCTAAATAGCATGTACGCACCAATAAATCATTTTTTTAACTTTGTAGGCCTACAAAACTGTAACATAAAAATATGAAATAATACAAAAAAAAAAATAAAGTGTTTAAGAAACGTGGTAGAAGTAATATAATTATTAAAAACAAATTGTGAATATTAAAGAGGTTCGTACTGCAAGATCGTATAATAATAAACGTAAAATTAATTGATAATAATGTAATAGGCGATCTACCTTTAAGAATAAATTAACCTTGCTCATGTTATAATTATATATATATGTATAAATCAGAAATTTTTCACTAACCTTGACTAGCGAGCGAAGGAAAGCGAGCATAAGTTAAGTTTGGTTAAATTATATCAATAATTTCGTGTATTAATTAAATCAAAATAATTCTATTTATTCTTAAATTAGTCCATCCATGTATTCATTCAATTTTATATTTATTTTCTTATTTCATTACAGCGATTCACTAGCGCCATCTAAAAACTCACTAATTGCGGAGGTATATCGCCTACTACATTAATAACATTTAATAATGATACAAAATAATTTATATCATACCTCAATTAAATACAGTAGAATAAATAAATAACTACTAATTAAACTATAAATTTAAATAAATGAATATGGTAGAATAAACAATAAAAAAAATATTAAATACTGTATCATTTGGAAGTCTTTTGTAGCAACCAGTAGTCAACGTGTTTCGCATGCCGGGTTATAAGAGTGATGTAAAAGACGCAAGAGGCAGCTTGTAGGGAAGACTTGCCTTTAAATTTTACATATACCATAGTGTTGTTAATGATGTTTATAGTAACAAACATCACCGCTAAATAATAGGCTACTCTACAAATAATAATAATTTATTAATAACTATACTGTATTCAATTGAATTCTAAACAGTACTATAATTAAACGTTATTCTAACTAATAACTATGTATTCTACTAAACTGTATTCAGAATAAATAACCGTTGCGTTTATATTAGTGAGTTCGGCATGATTCTGCTGTCACGTTCCTAGCATCAATGCCGATTCACAACGCGGCCATATCTATATATAACACTATAATCATTACTCATACATTAGTCACCGTATAATTAATGTTACGTCTTCTTACTTATATTAAAACACTTGATCTTTTTATATGATCACTCTTTCGTGTTCAATTTATTAATAGTTTTATTAAATTTATAGTTTTATTAGCAGATTTATACTCGTGAATCACATTGTAATCTGAAGTAACACAACTTCCAATTATGTTAACAATTTTATTAACGACATCCGGAATCAACTACGTGAATCGGCGAGGTACATGGGGCGTGATTCAGCATAATCATGATGAACTCACCAAACGCAAAGTCTTTTTATTATTTACTCTATAAGCTAATTGAATACAGTATTGTGCACTTCGCAATTTTTTTTTAGGCGGCTTAGCTCTTCTCCATCTTCCCATCTTCTATTATCAGTCACCTTCCTTAGTGCCTGCACATTACCCAGCTTGAGTCTTGTGCTGGAACAGATCCAGTACTAAATAGTTGAACTCAGTCATTAGAGTGCTGAAGTTTTCTTTCACTGTAATTAAGTAAACTTACTTAATATTTTACACTTAAATAATTGTGTTATATTACAACTGAACCATTAACTGACAAAGTCGAAAACTTTTCTATAAAAAATTACAGTCACCTATTTACAGTACCACAATCCGAAAGGATTTTCTTTCTTTTTCCTGTTTAGCTTCCAGTAATTACCTTTCAGATAATGCTTCAGAGGATGAATGAGGATGATATGTATGAGTGTAAATGAAGTGTAGTCATGTAAAATCTCAGTTCGACCATTCCGGAGATGTGTGGTTAATTGAAACCCAACCACCAAAGAACACCGGTATCCACGATCTAGCATTCAAATCCATGTAAAAATAACTGGCATTACCAGGACTTGAACGCTGGAACTCTCGACTTCCAATTCAGCTGAATTCCGAAAGGCTGCACATAGAGAACGCTACAACTCAAGTTTACGAGAGTAGAACCGACACAATATTAAATTGTAGGGAAGAAGGTGAGAGTTGAATTAGTAATTTAAATCAAACTGATTAAACCGTACATGGTGTAGTATGGCTTAGCGTTACAAAAATTATAAAATTATAGAAATTATAGATTTTTTGTGAATCTATAATTTCACGTAAGATTGTTGTGGAATATGGACCTAGTTTGGTTTATAGGAGCTTTTTAATGGTAATTACAGCCGTTTCAAAAACTCATAAGCTACCTGTTAAGAGATTATTTAGATGCCCAGCAATTTTAAGTGATATTCTTTTCCTCTTTTCCATTCCGTTCTTAATTGATATATCTACTGTTGTTGAAACACATAATTAGGGTAAAAATAAACCAAACTTTGCTTTAATCAGAACCGAAACTTCATTTTTTTTTTTTTTTTTTTTTTGAAAGGGTCACATAATGAAACTCAACCGTCAAACAAAATTAAAAAAAAAAGTTAAACCACAGATTAAAAAACTGTATTTTAAAATGTGTTTAAATTGTTTAAAATATAAATATAATTTATAATATACTTTCTCAACGAAGTTATGAAACTTGAAATTCCACGATTAAGAAATGAAAAGAAAAGCCGGGTTATTTTTTGAACTGGTAATTTGCTATAATTTGAATAGCTTTTAAAGTAATGTAATAGGTTTTCCACAATTCAAGTAAATTTCCACCAACCATCAATTAAGTAGAAAGGAACAGGAGTAGTACGGAAATGGTGGTACGGCGCCAAACAGTGACGTCATTCCAAGATGGCGGCTGTCCGCCATCTTGGATTCCAAGATGGCGGTGGTCAGCCATCTTGGATTGTGACGTCATTGGCGCCGGTACCCCGTCAATGTTGCCAACTTGATGTCGATGTGAGTCAGTGTTACCAACTTGATTTATTTTTTGTTGACATGTTTATATATTGAAGAAATATTTCAAAGGTTGGTATCACTGTTGTGTGGCGGTCGATTTGAATTAAATAAATGAATAATATTTAAAGTGAAAAAAAATCTGTCGGCTAGAGGATTCGAACCCGGTCATGACGGGACGCGACCGACTGACGCCTTAAACCAATCGGCTGCGGTGACTCCCTGATGTAATGAGTGAAAAATGTTCTACGTAAGCTGTGAATTTTAACGTAACATCAGTCTGTACACACACACACACAATCACACATGCACACATACATATATACACACAAGTGAATATAGACGTACCTCGAGGATGATCCTGGTCGTCCAGGCGATGGCGTCGGGAGGCGTTACAGGTTCTCGTCGTAGATCGTGCACCGGGAGGCGGTGGCGGTAATGTCTGCTACGACACACACACACAAACACACACGCACACACACACGCGCACACACATACATATACACACAAGTGAATATAGACGTACCTCGAGGATGATCCTGGTCGTCCAGGCGATGGCGTCGGGAGGCGTTACCGCGACGGAGAGAGGTTCTCGTCGTGGATCGTGCACCGGGAGGCGGTGGCGGCGATGTCTGCTGCAACACACAAACACACACACACACACACACACAAGTGAATATAGACGTACCTCGAGGATGATCCTGGTCGTCCAGGCGATGGCGTCGGGAGGCGTTACCGCGACGGAGAGAGGTTCTCGTCGTGGATCGTGCACCGGGAGGCGGTGGCGGCGGTGTCTGCTGCGCGTGTGTTTGCGTGCGTGCGTCAGCGGAGCGACGCAGACGTGTTTACCGTGCGAGATGCGGCGCTCGACTGAAGAATTGTGGGACCGACGTGGTCTGAAGTTGTCCGATTGACCAATCGCAGCGTTGGAATTCGAATCGGCGCATGCGCACTAGCCGTTAGTGCGTACGTGCGAACTCGAACGTCGTCTCTAATAAGAGCGGAAGCGATAAAGAAATTTTTTTTTTTTTTATTATTATTATCGGGTCACTAATACAAAAGTGACTTGAGTTGTTGTAACCGGTTAAATCCGGTTGCGTCTGGATCTGTAAAAAAAAAAAAAAAGTTATGAAATGAATTTATGTGTTGGAACACTCTCCTCACCTTTACATTACTGTATGGGGGTTTAGAGTGTTGTTGCATTTCCACACCACCCCAGAGGTAGCAACCGCGGTGCGTTGAGATTTTTTTTAGAGTGATATCTCTCCCCAGTAGGCCTAAAAAACACTCGACTATATATATCTTAAGAAACGTCTTCATGATATTTCTTTACAAGACCGGGATGTTATGAACAACAAATGCAAGTAATGAGTAATGATAAACTTATACAAGAAAGCACATCTATGTGAAAACAAAAAAAAATCCCAAGATAACTCTCTAATTTATGTATGCGAAACCTACCTTCTTGTGTAAGTTTATCATTATTCATTACTTGCATTTGTTGTTCATAACATCACGCTCTTGTAAAGAAGTAAAGAAATAATGTTTCGCATACATAAACGTAATATTGCAAGCATATGTCTATCGCACCACTTTCTACTATTTTGAAAATACTTAAAAAATGTGTAAAACACTCTCCTCACCATTTGTAACACAATTGATAGTGGATAAATCCAATATCATATCATGTCACGGGCCTTGGAACCATTGCATACAGTAAACGTAAATAAATATCGTTTTTTTTTAAAAAAAACAATAGTTAGTTACGATTTATTGTATGGGGGTTTAAAGTGTTTTTTGTTTTGTGTATGTGTGTAATTTTGTGTTGATTGTGTAATGTGTTGTAGTCCTTAAAAGGACTTATTTAAACATCGTAGAAATTAAAATATTCGTTGACGGTTTTCTTTATCCTCTTCTTTGCGTTTCGTATTCTTGTATAAAATAAAATAAAGAGAAGCGATGTGACGTCCTTTCATATATCGATTGGTTTTAACGTAATCGAATTCTGAATTTTCATTTGTGTCGTACGCCACCAACAGCGGTTGGGTATCATCATCATCACAACCATCGGCGAAACAATCTACCTCATCACGACCTCTGAAGAAAAGTCCTCCGTCCGTCGCTACATTAGCTGTTACTCTTCTTCTTTCGTTTGCGACATACACGTTTACAGCGAGTACGTTATTTTTTCGATGCGACGTATTGAGATTTTTTAACACGGACGCATTCAAATTCATATTCGACGAACGATTTAATTTGAACGCCTTTACATTACCGTCGTCACCGTAGAATCCAGAAAACAGTACTTCTTTGCTGTGAATAAGTGCGATAGCTTGTTCACCGCATTCAAATTCGCAATAATATTTTCGTCCATATCCGAAATCATCATCATTGAAAACCACTCTTATGGTCAAGTTATCACCGTTTTTATCAAAATGATGTTCAGATAAATCGACAATATATACGTAACTGTGTTTTAATTTAAAACACATAGTCGTCAGTTGTTGGTCACCGACGCGCACGCGTACATCTTCTTCACTAAACTGAATCATGTTTATAACTCGAACGTTTCTCAACGAATAAACTGCTTCACTCAGTTACACTGTATTTATAAGCTCCTCCCCACCACCACAACTACCACACCCTGCTATCAACGAATCAGAATGTCACAACCTCCCCTCCACAATTCGAAAAAAATTCATCTGATAGGTATGGTGATATCCTGGCAAGTGCATTTTGTATGATTTGAAGCTACAATTTTTCTATGATACATTTTCAAAGTGTTATTAATAAACTGTTCTGTTATGTTAATTTCGACTATCACCTTTTCGATACCATCAACATCTGGTTGGCATACGAATTCAGGACTCTGACAACAACCCGAACCTATATCACAACGATGTAGAACAACATAAACCGGTCTGAAAATAAATCTTTGAGAATTTAAATCTTTCGAAAGACTCATTACCGGTACGGATCTTTGTTGCGGTACTTTACACCGAAAAGCTAACGTTTGCATATACGTTTCGTAGAATAACGAATGGTGACACTCTACAGTAGTTATAATGTAACACAAAATCTGTACACACAATAAAATATTCATTTTCCCGATGTTCAACCGTTCACACCAAATGCAGAAGTAGGAATAAATTTATTGTCGTTAGCAGACGACTAAGACGCCCCCTCGTGAGAAATTTTAAAAACAAAGAACTAAGATCGTTTTTGTTTAAACACTCTCCTCACCATTTGCAACATAATCCGATAGTAGATAAATCTATTACCACATCATGTCGCGGGCCTTGGAACCACTACATTCAATAAATGTAAAAAAATATCGTTTTTTTTTGTTTAAAAAAACAATAATTAGTTACAAATTTATTGATGGGGGTTTAAAGTGTTTTTTGTTTTGTGTATGTATGTGTAATTTTGTGTTGTTTGTTTAATGTGTTGTTGTCCTGAAAAGGACAGTTTGAATAGCTACCTGGTATTACTCGAATACCACATCGAAGGCTTTTCCGATGCGTCCTTTGAAGACGAGTTTCAGCTTCATTTCAGTTATTGTCTCAAATTCGTCCTCTTTTAACGTTTCCGCAAACCTTCTCGGCAAATATACATTGAACATGGTTTCCTCACCATCGCGTAAACGACACACGATACTTTTGCCATACCGCGTTGCAATCTTTCTTAACCATACAACCTCGTACGGTTTCCCAATCGTAAGATCACCAACGCTCTTCGTCTCTAGGTTGGTTGCAACAAGACGCTTATTCAAATTGTGAATAAAATTGTTTCTTCCGTCAGTCATTATAATGTTGTTATTTCTTCAAACGTTAGCTCTAGAATGAGACTAGGACGGTTACGAATGGCTTTTTATACCCACAAATCTGCTTATCAACATCCGCATTCGGTATTCCAAGAATCGACGAATAATATTAATTTTAATTTTTTTATCAAAGCGATAAATAATTCCACGAATTGCATTTATTTTAATTTCTTATCTACTAACCACATCCGGTCGAGCCAATTATTTTTTCTTATCGAAGCGATAAATAATTTTTTATTCTTATCGTCACGATAAATAATTCCACGAATTGTATCTATTTTTAATTTCTTATCTACTACCCACATCCGGTTGAGCCAATTATTTTTTTCCTTATCAACGCGATAATAATTTTTTTCTTTCCATACCACAAGCCAATTATTTTTTTTTTGTTCTTATCGACACGATAAATAATTCCACGAATCGTATTTATTTTAATTTCTTATCTATAACTTGCGTTCAGTCGTATCATATAAAAATTACTTTTATCACGTTCACTGAACGCTATTCACAATGGATCTTGTTACCGACGAGCAATTTATATTGTACGACATAGAGTGCGATAATAAAGAAAATATCGATCCAAATATTGGTGAGATTTTTCAGTATTTACAAACTTTAACAAACAATAATAATAATCAATACCGAAGACCTATAAAGAAAAAAAAGACTGTTACACAAAATTATAATTATGTACATTTAAGAATTTAATTGATTTAAAGCCTCTCGAGTAAAGGTACATTCGCGTTGTGAGAGGATGAGAGAAATTTTATAAGTCTCTTAAAAACCTTTACCACCACCACAAAAAAAAAATAAATTTGTTCGAGTTGCGTTTCCACACCACCCAAGAGGTAGCAACTGCAGCGCGTTGAGATTTTTTTTATGCGAGTGATATCTCTCCCCAATAGGCCTACAAACACTCGTGCAAAATTTTACAAACTTATTTTTATATCCTCGTTGAACTCGTCAACGTCACCGTTGGCGAGTTTTTTCTTTCCATAATAAGTTAATTTCATCGAATGATTTTTTACAACGTTCAATTCATCGTCGGTAAATCTGTTTGTATACGTCTTTGGTAATAAGGTTTGAAAGCTTTCCGGTTCATCCGATTCGCTGTCGTACAATATTACGCAAATACGGAGTTCGCCGTATTGAGTAAATATTTTTCTCATTTCCAACAGTACGTAGCTCACACCGATATCAAGATCGGTCAACCTCCTGAACGGCATCTTCTTTAGAAAACAATATTCATCGTTGAAAACGTTAATAAATGCTACGGCGTCCATCTTAACATTCGCAGTGCTCAAACTCGAATGGCAATTGCAATTGTGATTTACCTTCTTACCCCCTATTTCCACGACAATTTTGAAAAACAACCGATAGAGTTCGTTACTATCGATAACTGTACAGGCGAACGGACTTTCCCATAACACTTCGTATTTATTTGCACGTACCATAGCGTGCATTTTTTTCACGTTTTCAATAATCAGTTCGCACGAACATAAGTATTCTGGTAGACCACGACCGCAATAGTCGAATTTCTTACAATCGAAAGCATGTATTTCATCATTAACATCGTAGTAGGTGGTAAGCATCATAAAACAATATTTGCAAATATACGATGCAATAAACCTCAATTCGTTTACCGAATCGCTAAACGTTTTCATCGCTACTATATCGAGTCGTCACTATAATTAATATAATGTCTACACAAGCCGTCTACAGTATCTATTTTTAAACTGTCTAAATATTCTTGTAAACCGTCGTGAAGTTCAGCGTAAGTGGCGTCGTAATTGAAAACCACTCTAATCGTATTGAAACGGTGTATGTCTGCGGTAATTCTTGTTGCGTGAGGAAACGCAGCAATTGTAAGTTTCATAAGATGACGCAACGTTCTTACGCGGCGATTCGGAAAAAATCTAATCGTCCACACCGATGCGGCTATGTCAACGTCCATCGCTAAACTGCGGATGGAATTACACATCGGAAGGACTTTTATGGAGAAAAAATGCAATAGGTTTACTATAAAACACTCTCCTCACCATTTGTAACACAATTGATAGTGGATAAATCCAATATCATATCGTGTCACGGGCCTTGGAACCACTACATTCAATAAATGTAAATAAATATAGTTTTTTCTAAATTAAAAAACAATAATTAGTTACAATTTATTGTATGGGGGTTTAAAGTGTTTTTTGTTTTGTCTACGCGTGTAATTTTGTGTTGTTTGTGTAATGTGTTGTTGTTGTTGTTGTCCTGAAAAGGACAGTTTGGGAAAGACGGAGAGGTGACTAATTGAAATAGATTTTTATATAGCCAGTCACCGCTTGTCTACACATCCCACATGGAAGGTTGTGTTGTATTAAATAGCGTACACAATCTATGCAGAATGTGTGACCGCACGGTAGTATCGTTGCTCCTACACGTGCAATCAGACATATTTTACATCGCAGTGTACTGGTCAAATCTTCATCTCGTATAACACCTCGTTCTACTGCACATTTCACATTTCTTAATACCTCACTAAGCGATTCTAAAAACAGTACATCTGCACCCTTCACACTTGAGATAGTGCGCACCAAATTTCTAATACTGGAAACCACTCTTGCTTTAGCAACTTCGAATGATGTCGATGTTCTCTCACCCATGTTCGTCTGATGTGCAGCTGTGTTGTGAAATGAATGATGTAGTGAGCAGAGCGACAAATATATATACCTTATCAGTGCGACTGTTATGGACTGTACTTCCTGTTATTTCCCGCTTGTTATTTTAAATTTAAAAAAAAACGGTTACGTTTCCACACCACCCACGAGGTAGCAACCGTGGCGCGTTGAGATTTTTTTTTACATGAGTGAAATCTCTCCCCAATAGGCCTACTGTAAAACACTCGAATCTTTTTTTATATTTTTTTTATTTTTTTTTATTTTTTATTTTTTTTGTAAATGTTTGCAAGTGATTCAGTGCAAGCATAAATAATATTCCAGGCATAAAACCAAGATGGAAGGCAATAACTATAATTGAGATCTCTAACCAAAGATGTTGATTCATCAACATCTTGCAGCAGAATGAGCTCTACAGCGGTACTCGACGTGGAACAACATGTTCAAACGAAAGCGGTACGTTTTCCTTGATGCAGTTTTGACAACGAGTTGAGTGGTGATGCACATCCATCCTTTCGTTACACCAACAACATTTTACACACAATTCGTTGAAGGAATAGTAATAACCGTTTTTTGCCAATTCCTCTTTGTTTTCCGCGTTTGTGTTCGCAAACGATCGCAATCGATCGGCTTCTCTCACCAGATCCAACGGCTTTTTACACATCTTCAACCACTCCATGTAGAAACAACCGGTTTGTAACGCACATTTTCCACTCTCCTTGTGCGTGTGGTACGGACAATTTACGATATAATTTGAATTCGGTTTCGGTGCGCCGTCCGGTATCTGACGAACATCGTTATGAAACCGTCGCAAAAATTCCACTTTCTCCAGCCCTTTGGTGTGTATTGTGGCAAACTGCGAACATAACGCCTTCATGATATCGTCGTTGTAAACGACTTCGCCGTAATTCCAATCGATTTTGTGAAAATTCCTCTCCAACCATCCGGCCATCCGTTTGTATTTAGATGTCAACTCAGACTTTGGGTACGGTGATCGAAAGTGAAGAATCATATAGTTTCCATCACCGACAACAGCAAGTTCTTTAACTATAAACTCACCTCGTTTGCCGAGAAAGCCGTGATACTCGATAACTCCTTCCATGACGATCGCTCATCCGTGTATGAGGATGGCGATATGTAACCACCGACGATGTCTATGAAATCACAATGTTGGTGGGGGATATCCCTTCGTTCCCCTTATCCGCCTTCTTTTTGTCCTTCTTCTTCTTCTGCTTCTTATCGGTCTTGGTCTTTGTGATCGTGTGTTCAACTGAAGAAGGTTTATCATAAGATTTTTTACGCGGATTTCTCCTTTTGCGGATCTTCGTTGGTTTCGATTTAACCTCCTTCTCAGTCGGTTTCGTAACTTCAGGATGGCGATCGATGTTATGCAAAGAATCGTTCATGAATAGAAACGATTGAACGTCGTCTGGCGAATAAACACCACTTCCTTCCATGACGGATGCTCAACAACTACTGATTTGTGTACGCAGTCGGATTAAGCCTTTTTATACTTTCAAAGTAGAAGTGGTGGGGGTTACCCCCTCCACCTGTTCTTCTTCTTCCTCGTTTAGAGGACCATCATAGTCAGCATCATCATGTGCATGTAACGTTATGTTAGGTAATGAGATATTGGTAGCGTTTACCTTTGGTAACACTGTTGTCTTCGCTGAAGGTAATGATGATTTTACATTCACTATGGTTTTCCTCTTCAATGCGGTTTTGTCGATGTTTACCTTTGGTAATACTATTGCTTTTTCTGAAGGTGACGATGTAGTGTTGTTGCTAACTACGCCAGCAGGCACGTTTTTTGAAGATGATGGTGATACTGTAGCGTTGTAAAAAATGGACAAAACCTCCACAGACGATGAATTACACCATACTAACGGTATGTTAACCGGCGATTGTGCAGAAAAAGTCACTCTACACCGTATCGGTTTCATCGTTGTACAAGATTCATGCGAAAAGTCGCCCAGTAACAGTGTTACGATTATTCCAACTGCAATACCCGTTTTAAATACACTAAATGTTATCAGCCATTTCGTAAACTGTCGCCACGTTGACAATATTTGCTTTTTACGTTCCTCTTCCCGTCCACCACCTAATTGATCGATCTCAAATACCTCCCGCATTACATAAGTTTTTTCACTATTCCAGTGAGCGGAGTGTATGTGACGATGCTATCATGTATAATGAGACAGTAGGCAGTCGTATTGGCTGGTATATTGTTTTTGGTATCGAAATCGATACGTACATCTACTGTTCCCGTTTTAAGCGATTCGTTCTGACGGGAACAGTCGATAACAATTAACGGTACACTGGCCTTGAAATCCGCCAAACTGTAAGCGGGACATTCGTCCTCCGGTTTGTTATAATAGGCGGACCGAAAGCTGGCGAACATTTCATACATCATATTCACATCTCCCTGTAGATTGTCGTACGGATAGTACTGCGAATTCAAATACAGACGAACGTTTACCAACTCGCACATATCGAAGAGCGTCAATGATTTTGTAGCTTTATCCTTTCTGTCCGTCTGTAAACCGAATATCACGTATCTCGGTTTCTCCGTTTGCGCACATGTTTTTACCGTCCATGAATGTATGTTTGTTTGTGGTAGAGCCGGATATTCGTGGATCTGCCATGTACGAAAAGCAATCGCTAACGGTCTATCTCGTTCTACGACCTTCAACAATTGCAATCGCATCGTATCGGCAACGTGAACATACGGAATTTTCCACGCTATCTTAGTCACTTTCAACTTGGAATCAGGTGCCTCTTTGGAAGACACTAATGCGTTCACATCGCTGGAAGATCTAAGCAAGACCAATTCTTGTTTGACGTTCAATATTATGTGTTTGTAATCTTCGGCGAAACCCATCAGCATACGCAGCGGAACGTAGAAACAAAATCTTCCAGTGGTTTCATCTAAATCGAACTTATCCGTAGCTTTGAACTTCCACCCGAAGTTTTCCAAAATATTTTCTTCGCTTTTACGCAAGGAAAGAATATTCTTTATCGTTGTCGTTATTCCTAACTTTTGTACGCGACACATTTCCGCGCCGTTTATCTCGTATCGTATCTCCTCGAAGAGAAACGGTATCGCGTTGTTTGTTAAAGTCGATTCCGTTGCCTTTTTATCGCCTGCTTTAGTAGTTAACGCACCTTCGACCATTAAATAGCTTTTATGCGGTAACGTGTACACATCTTGTTGGTGTATCGGAATCCGGATTTCATCGTTGTTGTTGTAAGTCGACGAAGCGTACGGTAGATGGGTATGATATTCGTACTGTGTGATCGTGTTGTCGAACGAAACACTTTCACCGACGTCCAACATATTCGCTCCTATCGCTGCCATTACGATTCACCAAAACTGTAAAACCAAGTTTTCGAAGAAACAACACGTTACGCGATGTTAACGCTTTGGTGTTTGCACGTAGACTGATCGGTTTGTGTGACGTTTCGCTACTAGTACCAGCGCTATTGTATATTAACCCCATTTATCGGCTTTCGTTTTACTTCGTTTTCCTTTGTAAATGCAATCTCACCGTAACGGTTTCACCGCGAAAGTTTATCGGTTTTCCGTCTTGATCGGTAAACTTTATGGCGATCTCGCCTAAGCTCTTCGTATTCACCGGTAGATAGATTATATTCTTCGGCGATTCGATTATTTTGAAACCAGGCGGTACGCTAAGCGTGAATTCGTGCAATACGTGTCCCTCTGATCCGTTCGTATAGGAGCCTCGTATAAGGTTGCATTCGACCCGTACGGTGTTCACGTTGTTAATGGCGACTGGCTTCGATGACTCGTGCCATATATTCGCCGCCAGTTTAATTCTCTCGAACCCCAACAGCGGTGCCATACTATCCTTAGAGGTCAGATCGATCGCAGCACTGCATTTAAGTTCGCATTTTAACGTATTGTTATTCGGACGCATAAGTAAATCTATTTTGCTTTTGTCTTTCAGTTCATCGCTCAAGTGTTTAGCGATATCATCCACTTCATACGATCCTGTCGCCAGTGTCAACTTAATCGGTCTTTGTGGTCTCTTTGGTTCGACAGTAAATGTGTTGTTGATTCCCTCTTCGACATTTGGAATCGAGTTGTATGTGGTTAAGTTTATCAACGCCAATTCCCATTCGCCATCAGACAAATCCAATGACGGAAAGAATGTAGCGTGTAAGAACGACGTATTTCCACTTATGCAGAACATGTTTACCTGTAGACTGACGAATCACGACTGAGAAATTCAAGACATAAATGACCGCAGATAACCGTGTTTATATTCTGTCTGGCGTTATAATTGAAATTTATAATCGAATCGAGTGGAAAATAACGCATCAATTCGTTAGGTGGACGCAAATTACCGAAACTATCGAAATAGTCCACCATCCGTCCACGTTTTCTATAACATACCCAGTGTGTTCCATGACCGGTACTGCGGTCAAGATTAACAATCGCAGTTTCGTTAGTCTTCGGTTGTGTGGGTAATGCGTCCAACATGAAGACTCCTCTAAAATCTGCTATATTTAGTCTTCTCGCGTACCACATTAGTTCTATGTTCGATAGCGGTCGCACTGGTATTCCCTTTATTGGAGACAACGACGACGACGACGACGGTGACGACGTTTTTTTTTACCGCCCATCCCCGAACCGGTCAAAGGGTAGGGCTTAAGGTATAATCCCTGCCCTGCAGCGCCCGCTTTTTGTTTCATCATTTCGACAAGGCGTTTTATATTATTCCTTTTTGATCGTCTTCTTCGTCTTCGTACTCTTCCACCGCCGAACTTTGCTTTTAATTTCATCGCGTTTGTAACCGCCAATGCCGTAGCTTTTTCCGCGATACTTGAATCCTTAGCTTTAACTCTTTCCCAAGCGCTATCGGCTAATTTACGATCTGCTACCGCTCTTCTTTCGTTATCGCTGTACGTTGCGTATGCGATATCGTGTTCTTTACAAGCGGCGACCAACTTGTTTACACCGGGATCGCCTCTCTTTAATCGTTTTTTTAAATTCGTTCCCGGTCCGCAGTACTGATATCCCGGAATATGTAACTCTATCGGTAGTAAATCGATCCCTTTATTTACAACCTTACCCACAACCTTTTTGACACCTTTTAATGCTTTATCGCTGATGTAGGATCCTAACGCTCCTGCAGCTCCTGCTGTTAGAGATGTTAACAGTCCACCGCCTCGTTTAAGACTGGCTATTCGTTTAGATCTTCTCACCTTACCCTTTCGAACAGGAGAAGAACGTTTTGACCTCCTCACTCTTGCCATGTCGGACTGACAATGAGCTTGTTAACTACATTGCACCATCTTACATTGGATCCGTGTTCGGCAATCGTACCATATTTTTATTCACATCATCCGAGACCGGGGGACGTATCATATTTTCATTAACATCGTCATTCTTCAATGTCACATCCTCATTCTTCAATGTCTTATCAGTGATCGGTGGACGCACCATATCTTTTGTCACATCCTCATTCTCCATTGTATCTTTACTACTTAGAACTGTGTTTGCAGAAACATCCTCATTTTTCAATGCCTTATCAGTGATTGGTGGACGTACCATATTTTTTGTCACATCCTCGTTCTCCTTTGTATCTTTACTATTTAGATCTGTGTTTGCAGAATCGCTTTGGTGATGATTGTCAGCGGTTAATATACGCATAAGCGTTTGTTGATTTAAGTTTCTGTTAGCCTTGTCGTTAATTTTTAATAGAAATTTGTAGAACCTAAATAGTGTGTCATCGATATATCCCTTAGTAGCAGTAATCAATTTTTGTATATGTAATTCCATATCGTCTACGTAGGACTTTGTTGCGACGTCCGTCTTTTCGACAGGATCACCGACTCTACATAATCGCTTATGTTGATAATTAATTGCGTTGTCATCATCTTTAAAACACTTCGCTAAGAATACATGATTTAGGTCGCTATGCATTACGAACTCTTCAACCATCTTTCTCTTCAATTGACCCTTCATTAGATCGACATATCCTTTAGTCACGAGGTCAGTCAACTCAACAGGTGCTTTGGCGTTTGTTATAACACTTTTTTGGATATCCACAACGCCGTCTTTACTCGTAAAAATCCCATTTGTCACTTTGTCTACGTACGACTTTGTAGTGAGATCCGTGCTATTAATTGGTGCACCAGCATTTGCGATAACGCAACCTCTCGTGTTAATTGTCTCATTTTTACCAAAAAGGTTTTTCCGTAAATAGTCGACAGTTACGGCGTCTGTTTTTACAATTGGATCGGCGATATCGCACAATCGCCTCTTTGAAAAGGAGAGTGCGTTGTCGTCCATCGGTGAAACCGTGGGTAAGTATTTATTATTCAACTCGCTTTGCTTTACGAACATTTTCTTAACGTGACCGATTGTTGCACCATCATCATCTTCAACAGGCGGTCCAACGTTGCACAAACGTCTTTTCTTGATATCGAAATCTCCATCGGCGGTTTTGTCAAACGTTTCGACAATCCGAGTTGGTGGTGGTTGGGTGGTTGCGCTTCCAACCCGTGAACGACCGAACTTGTCGATACTCATCTTCAGACTGTTTAAAATAAAAAGTTCCCTGTACTACCCTCCTTTATGTATCCGCCTTCTTGTAGTTCTTCTACGATCGAGACTATTTCGTTATTATGACCGGTATGACCCGCACGTTTCGAAGCCAATAAAAGTCGCAGTCTATCGCACAGTTCGTTCGGATCGTCCCAGTAAACGTAATCCGGTCTAACCGTTTTCTTCGCTCTCATCAACAGACCCGATCCGGTTATTGGACTTTCTTCGTCGTCATGACCGCTTTCCGACGAAAGATGTGTACGAGGAAACAGTCTTTTGATAATATTCTTGTACTTTAACGACCGACTGGAAATTATGCGACCGGTGTTTTGACTTTTATGCGCCTCAGTAGTTTCTAATATTTTCTTATAGTTATTTAAATCTTTGTTTGTGTAATCTACAGGCTCATTCAAAAAAATCAATTCATATAAACCTTTGGAACCGCTATACGTCTTGTTGTCGATAACTATTTTATTTCCTTTGAACTGGAGTGGTTTTGTTCCGATCATCCATTGATCGTCAATGTTTTTAACTCCGTAGACGTTGTCTATTTTTTTACCTTTATCTGTTACGGTAAGGTTCAAGAAATGTTTTGCACGAAAACCCATCGTTTTCGGCGTCGACGGGTCTACAGGTTTCACGAATTGTTTTTCCGACGTCGGTGTTTTAAAGAGTCTTCTCATAACCGTCGGTGTCTCTTCCACCACCTCCTCCTTTTTTTCAACCACTCCATTTGCATTCTCTTCTTGTTCTTTTTTAACATCGGACTTTTGTTTAAACGATTGATTAAGTTCTCGGAGCGGTTCGACAATAGGTTTAAATTGTTTTTCAATAACTTGTTCCGATTCTGTTATTCCTTGCGTAATAGCGCGATGTTTTCGTTTAATCGAATCTCGTATTCTATCGATTTCCATTACCAACTTCGCAGACGTCGACGACGATGACATATCGACCTCGTTCTTGTTCGACATCGTGGTTACGAATGATCGGAAACCAGTCGACACATCACCATCCTAGTTCCACCGATCTAAAGAACACTGCATGTTTTTTGGTTCTGCGTAAAAAGCGTATAATATCGATTAACGAAACATTCATTCTTGTCGGACGACGAATGGTATTGCACAATTCGCGGTAATATTGCGTTACACCCTGATCGATAGACGGTATCATGAGTTTCGTGCTTGTGTCTTTAAAGACAACAGCTCTCTTTACATTTCCAACCCACATTGGGATATCCACAACTGTTGAGTGATCGCGTTGTGGGACCTTTGTCAGGTACCGTGTGGAAAGTCGTCTGATCGGATGACGATCACCTTCCGAATGTAAATGCAACAGATAGCTATTGAACAGCCAAAATTCGTCTGGTTTCGCTCCTGCATATTCGCACCATTTTCGCAACAGATCTTCGTTTTGGACTTCAAACAGTTCGCGTCGTTCGTTGTACCTCAATCCGAACACATTGGCGTATAGTCGCAAAGTAGGTATCGCTTCGTTTAGAAATTCACCGGAAAAGAGCGCCTGCGCCCTGTTGTTCACGATGTCGAACGGTAATCCTCCTCGTCTTATCGGTAATGTTTCCGGTACGTCGTCGGTAAATTGTACTCCGTAAGCCGTGTCCACAAAACATTTTCTACCGTATGATAACGCTAAGCGGTACAACGTTTTTGGCGACCTGATCGGAATAGTTCGTTCCGTGATCACTATACAGCATCTCGCTCCTTCTAGACGACTACCGTATTCCAACATGTGCATGTAAACGTTTGTGTAGTCCATAGATGCATGTCGGTTTCGAAGTTCCAATAAAGGTTTTTTGTATACGAGTGGAGAGGGTCTAAATCTTGAAATAAAGTTCCATCCGTGTCGAATTGTGGTGTGATCATGTTTTTATCGTATATCACCAGTTCGATTGGCATCTCGTATTTGTCACATTCTTCTAAAAATTTTAACCATATACGCTTATTGAAAATCTTACCTTCGCTAGTAATCATCAACAGAACGACCAACGGATAGTCACGATTCATTCTTTTTACATGTCGCCAGCATCGTCGGTCTTTATTTTCACAGTAGTTCACTTTACGACACACGTAGTTACCGCAAAACTTCTGACGGTCGCTAAAATATTTGGAACACAAGTTGTTTTGCGGTTTTTGTCTAAAACGTATGGCGTTAGCGTACGGTGTTCCGTCCTCATAGGTGTGTATGCTTGCCATTGTTACCGACTATCAACTGATCTCTTTTACAAAAACATCGAAGCCTACTCTATATCGTCCAGCATCGATATCGCTCTCCTTATCCACAACCAAAAATCCATGAGGTTTTCTCCATGCAACACCACACAGACTTTTAAACTGATCGAACTTCATATCGGTATTTACGTGATCTTGATATATGTGACGTAAGTTGAGATCGTCTTGTTTGAATATAAGAAGGAGATTTGCGTTGTCTCGTACAAGGTGCTTCCCGGCACTTGAATATGTCTGAGTCAAATAAAAGCTATCGATGTTGTTGTGTCGCCCCATCGCAAAGTACTTGCGAATATTATGTTGCTTTTCGCAAGCTACATCGTCGAAAATCATTATCGAGTTCGGTTCCGCTTCGTCGGGTGCCATCACATGATCGTTTTCTGAGTATGCAAAAAAGCCGATCTCCGGGACACCAGTCATGACTTGTTCTAGAAACTTATATTTCGGTTGGTACAGCGATTTAGAAAACACGTAAATATTTCTGAATCGTAAACCGTCCGGTGAGAACAGCAAGTTGAATAGGACATTTGTTTTTCCGCAATTAGACGGTCCGCAGATAATACATCTGATTGTATTCGGTAGAAGAGGTCCATGACGAGACCTTTTCCCCTCTCCACACCCGGCACCTGTATAATCGTCGAAGTTTTCTAGCGTAATATTACCGACCTGTTGACGTTCCAACTTCATGTTTATGACTGATCGATTCACTACACCAAATCCGCCTTATGTATCCAACTGTTGTGTTTTCCATCGAACCCTTGCCACTTTACAAATAGCCTATCGCCTTTTCTTCGTAAGACTTTCTCGACCAAATACACATTATTTGTAACGTTAGTTTTAGTGAGCTCTTCAGCGTAAAATTTACCGCTCACCACCTCACCGTGAACATCGATCAACGTGTAAGTACACGGACGCGTATTATCATGTACCTTATGTACGATAAATATTTCATTCGTCCAATTCGGTAGATAGCCTTTGGCGAATGTCTTTTTAAATTTGCTTATACGCACTCGATCACCGACATTGTATTTCGGTAAAGTAGGTTTTCGATAGAGTACCGTATTTAACCGCTGTAAAACAGCGGCTTGGTTTCGCTTATTTACATCTTTCGGTTTCATTCCGATAGTACGATGACTAGTGTTGTTGTATTTTGCAATAAGTTTCGGTAGTAATTCTAACCACTTGTAGGTTCCTTGTTCGGTAAACTTTCTCCACATCATCGTTTTCAGTGTTCGATTAAACCGTTCGACTATCGACGCTTTTTTATCCGAATGTGTGGAATAGTGATTTATATTGTACGACTGTAATAGTCGTTTAACCGTCGGATTGTAGAACTCTTTACCCAAATCGGTTTGAAAATGTCGCATCTTGTGTTTATCCAATATGGGTTTGAGGGCTTTAGCGATCTCCGTACCGGTTTTGGTTTTAACCGGTACGGCAAATGCTAGTTTAGAAAAACAATTTATCATCGTCAGTATGTAACGGTAACCTTTGTTCGATTTAGCATACGGTATCATCTCAACAAGGTCAGCTTGATATAGGTCTGAAATACCTTTAAGTTCAACGCGTCTTGTGGGGTAGTTTCGACGCGCCTGTCGATGGAGCTCTTTAGCTATTGACACCTTGACGTTCATTGTTGTACTGACTGTATTTCGTGTGTGTATGTTTGGATAGGAATAGGAAGAACAAAAAAGGATCTTTATTTCTTTATTTTTTTTTACCCGCCTCACCACTCTTATATCCCGGCCTTGGCACCGGCCGTATCGATAACAATGATAAATCATTAATCGATCTGCACATATGTTCAGATCGGTTAAAGATTTAATGTGTGATCGATTCGGGGGGTTTAGGGTGGTCCTGAAAAGGACCGTTTTGCATAAAGTGTCGTTTTACATTTTAAACGGTTACCGAAAAAACGGACAAGATGGCATACGCTGTATATGTTCCACATACGGATTGTCTGTCTCTTCCCATTTAAACAAACGTATACGACAATAGTCACATCTGACCAGATCGTCGATACCTTCGTACCTGAATCCATGCATAGCTAGGATCAGGGGGGAAAGAAACGGATTGTCCATATGTGGCCATAACGGCGTATAAATCTTTTTGTTACCGTTTCTAGTAACCCTATAAAATGTATGGACTCTATCATAAAAAGAACGATCCATTATGATTGAGTGTTAACGCAAGAATGAATAAAGTTTCAAATAATATTTTTTATCTCTTAAAAAATTATCTTGTTTTATTTTCCAATTATTTTTTATCTGAATGCAAGTTCCGAAAATAAAATTTATACAAAGAGTTGACTTTATAACCGCGATTAAATTATCGTATGCAATTTATTTTATTTTCCAATTATTTTTTTTATCTGAATGCAACTTCCGCTGATAAGTTAAATAAAATTTAATTTATTTAATAATTATATTTATTTGTTATAAGAAGTTTTATCAAAACCGCATAGTTGTTATCGCTTACACTGCAGTTAAAATTGTATTTTAATAAAATTAAAAACAGTACATAAACTAAATTGATAAGATTGCAGTTTACTTATTATTTCTTTTTTTTGTATAAAATTAATTGGTAACCGCGTACTTGTTATCGCTGACACTGCAATTAAAAACAGTACATAAACTAAAATTGATAAGATTGCAGTTTACTTAATATTTCTTTTTGTATATATATAAGTATCATTCTGACTTCAACATTTTACATGTCATCATTACATATTGAGAGTGTGTTCACAATGAGTTATTATACGGTACAGCACGAGATTGATGAGTTGATGAGCGCATTTCAAGATCTGCTTGTCATTAAAGACCGAATAGTAAGAAATGTATATGACCACTCGGAGATCGAACACGCGGCGACTGATTTGTCAAACGCTATATTGAGGGCAAGAAGACGGGCAATGCTATTAGCCGCTCGTTTTGATGGACCGCCTCCACCGTCATCACCATCGAACCATCCAGAGGAAGAGGCAGAATCCGATGGGTCCACAACAGATTTCACTCCGGCCACCAACGACGACAACATCAGCAATGACCATCAACCACCACAATCGCCATTACCAGACAATGAACTTCAGATAATACATGAGATTATCGATGGTGATAGTGGTCAGAGTAGTAGTAGCATAAGTCATCGTGTTCGTCGTGCACAACAATGTCAACGTCGGCGTGTTCGGGTGTGTCGTCGGCCGGAGGTCACAGACGTGGATGTTAATTCGAGACCCCGTCGACCTTATTGTAGAACTGTAAGTAGAGTTCTACAACAGGTCGTCAACGCTAATCCAAGCCAGTCGGACGAGGGCGATGATGGTAACCCGACAACCGACAGATGTCCGATCTGTTTAACAGAATCGGTTACTGTTGAGTTGTCGGGTTGCGGTCATCGATACTGTGAAGACTGTGTGAGGAAATTAGCGAGATATAGCAGGAATTGTCCCGTCTGTCGACGGGATATGTGTGGATACCATCGGATTAGAGAGGGAGACGACGGCAGTAATTGATGTAAGTAATTATAATTTTTTTACATTAAATTTTTTTTTTTTTTTTTTTTTTTTGGGAAAAGGTGATTTATATAATTTGTCATATTTTTTTTTACAAATAATTTCTTTTCGCTTAAAATAAAAAAAAGTCATTTATATTATTAGATATATACTTTATTTCATATTTTTTACATTAAATTTTTTTGAAAAAAAAAGTGATTTATATAATTAGATACATAATTTGTCATATTTTTTTACAAATAATTTTTTTTCACTTAAAAGAAAAAAAAGTCATTTATATTATTAGATATATACTTTATTTCATATTTTAAATTTTTTTGAAAAAAGTGATTTATGTAATTAGATATATATACTTTGTCCTATTTTTTTACATATAATTTTTTTCACTTAAAAAAAAGAAAGGCAATATATATCCGCATGATAAAATAATATTAAAAATAGTTATGATCGTGGTCTATGTGGTCTTCGGTTCTCTGGCTTCTTTGTATGTAGTCATGACCATGGGCTATGAGGACATCGTTTTCGATTCTCGGTCTCTTTCGGGAAGTGTTGTCATTGGCGGGTACTTTTCTTTTTTTTATGCTATAATGACCGTAAGGAATAGTGTCAATTTTGTTTTCTAATATGTAACGTTTATCGTCGTAAGGTGAAAGCGATTTCTTTGACTTGTTAATGGAAAATATATTGTGCAAAGTGCTTATGATTCCGTACGCGCTTGTATACGTAACGGAATCATTAAAAAGACTTTTTTTGTACAGATCGTGTCTAAGATCCTTTGCAATGGATACTCTAGGAATACCCTTTGCTACATTCTTCTCTTTCTTGTCGAATTCGAGAATGCTATACATCTTAGCACGAAGTCCGACAAATTCACGAATAGCTTTTCCATTCATTTCGTCTTTGAATTTACCAAGTCGTTTCTTATTGGTATTACTGAAACATGCGTGATCGCGAGGATAATCTGAAGTATCGAACCGATCGATATCGTGAAGAATATCGTCGTAAACGTTATCGGTCACGATATGATACATCAGACTGTCCGTATCGGTCATTAGAAGATTTATATTATGACCGTACTTTTCTACCATGTAGTCATAGTGGAATTCGTACATGATCATTTTGCTAATGTCCAATACGGTAAATCCAATGTAGATCGGACGATTGAGAAATATCTCCGTTTTCTTCAGACTTACCCCAACGACATCCTTGTTATAGATGTACCAAGCTTTAACTCTCGGTTTTGCAATCACCTTATCCAATTTACGTTCGTTAGTAACCAGTTGGAAGTCTATTCTGTTTCGTACGTTTTCCAAAGACTTGCCGTACACCGCGTTGTTCATCAACTTAAAAAAGTCCTTTTCAAAACTGTTTCGTGCTTGTGCACGCTTTTCAGTATTGAAGTCGATGTACGGTTTCAACCAAGGCGACTGGGAGAATTCCAGAACTCTGTGAACGTTTTTCATTTTCAGTCCTAGTCGAGTATACAACTTTAGGTTTCTGTAATGTAAAACGTATTTTTGTTTGTCGTACAATGTTGTCATTAATTTCTTTACGGGACATCTCTTTATGTCCTTCAAATAGGGGGACAACATATCATCGGTTGGTACTAACCGTTCTGGTGCGAGAGGGTAATCCTTGTGACGATCGTGCAATTCTTGTGGATACTCAAGATCCACTTCCAAGATGTAGCCCTTTTCACCACGATCGTCAACGCTGTTAATATCGAGATTGTCAATCTCTTCAGTACTCAACCACCTAAATTTAGCGTGTGGTAAGGGCTCAACCATGGCTGTTCCGTAAAGGTTGTTGCAATCGTAATATTGAACCCAGGATGTGGGTTCGGATGGGTCATACTGATCTGGAATGTTTGGATCGTTCGCCTTGGCGTGTCTGGTTGAAATCATGGCTACACCGCCTCGTGTACCTTTTTCGACAAACAGATGCATATCTATGTCGGTCAACAGTTCCAATTTTTGTTGGGTAAATTTTAACATGGCATTCCACGTGAAATGAGGGGTGGAGTAAAAGTGACAGGGGTCCAAACCGTAATATTGCATAGACGTACTTCGGAAATTTTCAAAGACGTCTGCCAACAATAATACGTCGCTAAGAAGATAAAGATCGTGGTAATCGCCTAACGTATTGCAGTCAAACGTTTCCCACACGTGTTGAGCGTGGACGTAATCATCGTCCGTTATGTTCTCTCTTCTTAGCGTACTGTAAAATGCCATCTGCGGTGGAAGTTGGGTTTCGAAAAACTTGTTTATATGGGTCATGTACTCGTACGGGTAAACGCCTTTACGGATTAAACAATCTCTTTTCTCGGGTAGCGGGTAACAGTTTGTGAGACGTTTAAATACGGTGTCTTTGTCCTGACAATCTTTTACTAGATTTTCCACAAGTTTTTCGAGCGATGACGAAAGAAATTGTAAAGAGTCCAAGAACCTCAACGGACCGACGGACAGTGACTGTAATCGCTCGGACGTGTTGGCGATACAGTTTATTTTTACATCGTCCTTATATTTTCCCAAAGCTTGAACTATATGATGGCTATCGTAACCGCGGAGGTTATGAAAAAATACTGGGATATGCTCGGTGCGCTTACAATTTAAATTGCACTCGTTATGACATGCACCGAGAAACCGTCCTGTGGTATGCGAGTGATGACGTACACGGTCATCGGTCAACTCACAATGACAAAGAAAACACTCGGTAGCCCTTTGAAATGTTTCAGTGTCTTCGGGAGTCATCACCATCGGTTTTTCGGTGATCATAATTTGGTGCAATCTATCGGCGTGACCGAGCAATTCATCCAGCATCTTTTCAACGATATTTTCACCATCGGTTCTCGCTCGGTAGACTACAGGACCTTCACAAATCTCCCCTTCCTCGTCGACGATTACATAGGCGTAACCGGACGGAAGATGATGGGCTACCTTATCGGTAAAACTAGTGTTGGGTTTAGGGGTGGCAGTGTCCATCGGATGTACAAATGATTCAAAGTCTGCATACACCGTATACGGAACGCGTAGTGTGGACGAGTAGTCCCTAAACTTCATCACGCATTCCTTTTCTTTAGCGGGATCGGGAACTCTTATCCTTTGTGCACCGTGTCGCTTACACTCGATCAAATGTTGGTTTAGGTTTTGTGTAGCGACATGTGGGTCTGATGAACTGAAACGGTGCAAACAGTAAGGGCAATATTGGCTGCTACCGCCATGTTTTGTAAGACCTGAAAGGAGACGAGATAGCCCATTTTTACCTGGTTTGGTATTTATAAGGCAGTAGTGAAATTTATCTCTCGTCTCCCCTGCAAGCAGCAATAGGTGTATGCAGTGGGTACGATCGCGGTTTTCGGTAACACGCACCGGGTACACGCGATCGTTATCTTCTTCATAACCGTAGACATTGATGCTTATTGTGGGATTCAACACCTCGAAGCGATCAATGTCTTTTACCTTTACTGGGTATGATATCCCGGTCATGTTAATTTCATGTTCAAAGCGTGCATACCAACTCTGACGATAGTGACGTCCTGGTTGGTCATGCAGGTATGCTAGTACGGACCATAGGAAACATTTTTCATCATGCGGATTTTTTACATTAATTATTGCCTCTCTTTTTACAAGTTTTTGTGGTGTTTTTATAAATGAACTAGAGGCGCCATATAACGGACGGTAACGGATAATATTTAAATCAATATATATTATTTTATTCATTACCCATCCGCTGCCGTTGTTGATGAATTTGGTCAGTGTCTCTATAATTTTCTCCACTGATTCTATCCATGATTCTTCAACAACGTCGGTGTTATCGTCCAAATTTATCACCGTTCTAGTTTTTCCATGCAAGTACAAATTTGTGAATGTTGTTTCTACTCCGTCTTCGAGTTGTGTCCGCTTCATCAATTCAACATTTGCTGCAACGTACCTGTAGAAACAGAATAATTTTAGTACATATTGACTACTTTAAAAAAAAAAACAGTACATTTACAAAAAAAATATTAACGTTTTTTTTAATTACCATTTTATGTTGCCATCAAAGCGTCTGCCTTCTTCCTTCAAACAGTTCAGGATGTTCTTCTGATACCGTAGAAGGGTTGAAAGGAGATACAACTCCTCAGAGTCAGACAGGTCCCATCGAAGACGGATGACGTTGTTATTTATTGCATGGATAACTACCGGTGATACCATTTCAATTTTTTTTGTAATATCTGAAACAAATTAAAATAACATATATCGTAACATTGTTTTTTTTTTGTGTGTTTCAGTGAATAACAGAAGAAGACATTTTTTTCATTATATATATCATTTATTTTATTTGTTTAAAAGTATTTTTTTATTGTATTTATTTTAATTGTATAAAGTATTTTTTAATTGTATTTATTTTAATTGTTTAAAAGTATTTTTTTTAAATTTATAAAGTATGTTTTTATCGTATTTATTTTTTTAGATTTAATTAAATAATTTATTTGATTTGATTTGATTGAAAGTTATTTGATAATACCATACTGTTCCATTAGTATTTATTTTTTTTATTTAATTAAAGTAAAACTTACCTTGCTAATTAAGATGAAAATGTAATGATCTCTCTCCGATCGATGTATTCACTTTCAATAACAGATTGCGAATGATGAAATCACACAAATTTTTTCACTTATATACACGCAACCGAATTTAACCGGTTACAACAACTCAAGTCACTTTTGTATTAGTGACCCGATAATAATAATAAAAAAAAAAAAATTTCTTTATCGCTTCCGCTCTTATTAGAGACGACGTTCGAGTTCGCACGTACGCACTAACGGCTAGTGCGCATGCGCCGATTCGAATTCCAACGCTGCGATTGGTCAATCGGACAACTTCAGACCACGTCGGTCCCACAATTCTTCAGTCGAGCGCCGCATCTCGCACGGTAAACACGTCTGCGTCGCTCCGCTGACGCACGCACGCAAACACACGCGCAGCAGACACCGCCGCCACCGCCTCCCGGTGCACGATCCACGACGAGAACCTCTCTCCGTCGCGGTAACGCCTCCCGACGCCATCGCCTGGACGACCAGGATCATCCTCGAGGTACGTCTATATTCACTTGTGTGTGCGCGTGTGTGTGTGTGTGTGTGTGTGTTTGTGTGTTGCAGCAGACATCGCCGCCACCGCCTCCCGGTGCACGATCCACGACGAGAACCTCTCTCCGTCGCGGTAACGCCTCCCGTCGCCATCGCCTGGACGACCAGGATCATCCTCGAGGTACGTCTATATTCACTTGTGTGTATATGTATGTGTGTGCGCGTGTGTGTGTGCGTGTGTGTTTGTGTGTGTGTCGTAGCAGACATTACCGCCACCGCCTCCCGGTGCACGATCTACGACGAGAACCTGTAACGCCTCCCGACGCCATCGCCTGGACGACCAGGATCATCCTCGAGGTACGTCTATATTCACTTGTGTGTATATATGTATGTGTGCATGTGTGATTGTGTGTGTGTGTGTACAGACTGATGTTACGTTAAAATTCACAGCTTACGTAGAACATTTTTCACTCATTACATCAGGGAGTCACCGCAGCCGATTGGTTTAAGGCGTCAGTCGGTCGCGTCCCGTCATGACCGGGTTCGAATCCTCTAGCCGACAGATTTTTTTTCACTTTAAATATTATTCATTTATTTAATTCAAATCGACCGCCACACAACAGTGATACCAACCTTTGAAATATTTCTTCAATATATAAACATGTCAACAAAAAATAAATCAAGTTGGTAACACTGACTCACATCGACATAAAATAAATCAAGTTGGCAACATTGACGGGGTACCGGCGCCAATGACGTCACAATCCAAGATGGCTGACCACCGCCATCTTGGAATCCAAGATGGCGGACAGCCGCCATCTTGGAATGACGTCACTGTTTGGCGCCGTACCACCATTTCCGTACTACTAACAGGCTTTAATACGGTATAAAACTTAACTTTTTACATCCAGTACAATTTTGCTTGTTCTCTATGTTTTTTATGTCGAATTTCAGATGTGTTTTATATTTGTTAATTTAATACTATTGAAGTTAATTAATTTTTTTTGCCGTACGCAAAATTTTCTTGTTATGGTTAATATCGTTGTATGTGTGCCCAGTTTCTATGAGACTGATTTTCATAAAAATTGGATACAGATTGGAATAGTTAACGTTTTAATGGGTTCTTTGCATCGTGAGTGAATGTGCGTTCAGTTGTCCAATGTAATGTTTAGTTAATTATTTAAATGTTGTTTAAATTGTATACATCTAGTGGTTGATTTTTTTATCAGCACCTATTTTGTTAGTAATTGTGTGATTTTGTAGTATTTTATACTGCTTTCAAAACTATAAATAAAATTTTCAAATTTTATTAAGTATAATTTTACTCTTATAATACTTTTAATTAAGTTTATACTTATACTAAATTTATATTTAATTTTATTTGTAAATTTTATTAAGTCTTATTTAATATGTTAATATTAATAAAACATTCTCCAGTTAATAATTCATATTTTTTTCTTTTGTTACAGGAAACAATATGAACTTGACTCTGTTTTATTATCCACTCCAGCATTACATAATTTAGCTAAACGGTTGAAAGTAACATTGCATCCTAGTGCGACGTCCCTGAGTTTATCAAATTCATTTTTCTGTGTTTTAGGAGCTGTAACTATTCAAGGTTAATAAATCTAAAAAAAATTATTAAACAATGTTTTTACGTATACATATTATACTGTTTGTCTAAAAAAAAAAAAGAAACTGCGGGAAGCAAAAATTAAGGACTATTTTTACCATTTTAATTATTATCTTTTATTTAATAAAAAAAATGTTCTAACCCTGGTTAAAACATAGATTATATTTTAATTATGATATATAATAATTATTGTAATTGAATATTGAATTTGATTACAAAATAAATATTGTGTGACTTGACCGGCGTAGCCGGGAAAGCCATGCAACACTTCAACAGTTTTTTTATCAGACTATTAATAATATATACTCTATTTCAGGTGTTGGAATGCGTCCTTATGCTTGTTCAGTACGTTTGGTAACACTTGTGTGTCTATTGTTTGGTTCATTAATGTACACGTCATTTTCTGCTGTACTTGTTTCTCGTTTAGCCATTACGAGAGATGATACAGCTATAAAAAATTTAGATGACCTTTTAGTAACCCAGAGTTATTCATTATGTATCAGAAGAAATGCCCACGCACTAGAACTTTTTAAGGTATGTTTTTTTTTGTGTTTTATACTATTAATTCAAGGTTTAAAGATATTTTTACGTGCATGTCTGTGTGCGTTCGTATATCTGCTTTTTTAATAAAAAAAAAAATTTTATTACAAAAATTTATTAAATTTAAAAATTTTTAATTTTTTTAAATTTAAAATTTATTAAATTATTTGTAACATAAACGCGGATTAATTTCTGTACAAACATACTCGTGTATATGTTTGTACAGAAAATAATCCGCTCTAGCAGATATATTATCAACGCACTACATTATTGTTAGATTGTAGCGTTTAATGTTTTACAGAGCTTCTAGAATTAATTCAACTGCCTCCAGACTCAGAGGCTTGCCTCTGATTCTTACCTTATCATAAAGAAATATAATATTTTGTTGATAATACTGCAGAGTTAAATGGTTTTAGATCATTCAAAACATACAGAAAATAGATGAAAATATGTATAGCAAATACAACAAACAAATTTGCTTCATAAGAACAAAGAAGCAAGATTGGAACAACCGTGGAGAAAAATAGTCTCCTTTTTTAAGGTAAAAAATATTTTTAAAAATCTCATCTTAAATGATATTAAGAAAAAATTAAGGAAATTCGTTTCTATCTTCGGAAACATTAAAAATAATATTACATGTCGTTGTGTCAGAAAAGAAGTTATGTTTAATTCTATTCTTAAAGACAATTAGCAATTTAAAACAAGTGGGAAAATTAAAAGTAAAATTAAAACTGGAATAAAAGAGCAATTGGCTTATTATAAATATAGAAGATCCAAAAAATTTAGCATCTCCTAAAAAGTGGTCCCTAAATTAGTTTATTAGAAATAAAATTTTTAAAGATGTGTTCGTTGTAAACAGGGATTAAATAATTGAAATCTCGGCTTTGTCATTGAGGATGCAGATACTTATTTTGTTGAATACAACATTGTTGAACAATGATACGGAATTTTGTGAAAGGCTTTTGTTATAACAATATTAAACATTTATCCCATACTTAAAATTTTGTTCAAGAAAGGTAATATCATTTTTATTATTCTGAGATACAAGCTTTCTCTAACTTTCTTGAGATAAGTTTTTATCAGTCAAATTTATACAAAAGTCTTGTTGCATTCGATGGTGCTGGGCAATTTTAATTGAAATTTCTATAAGTTAGCATGATTTTCAATTAAATGTACGTTTTCTATAATGATATCAGTTTTACAGTAATAAAGATATTTTTTTATAGTATTTTGAAAGTATACTTTGTTTTTCAATCATTTTTCCCCAAATAATCATTATTTCTTCTTTTTTCATATACTTATATTCTTATTTACTATTTCCTCAATGTAAATCAATGATTATATTTTAACAATTAAAATTGCTACCTAATACTAGATTTTAAGAAAACTTTTTACCTTCTGGCAGTTTAATTCCTATGATCAAATTTTATTGTAGTATTATTATTATTATTAAAATTTTAAATGAACTAAAGGTTTTAAAAAAAATTTAATAATCGATATTTTTAAACGTTGATTGGCTCCCCACTCCCAATAGTACCTCCAAAGAATTTGTTTGGGCCTCTTCCAGTAATACCGTGCTTAGGAAGACATAAAAGAAATTCGATTTACAACCCAAGATTCGAACTTATTAATATTTTATAGAAAAATGTTAAAAACATGTAAATAATAAATAGCATTAAATATGATCACGTCTCTTAACTTCTAAATCATCCGTGTGACCAGTTTTACCTCAGTTTGCGAGATATTAAAGAAATAGATATTGTATTATAAAAAAAAAACATCGGTACTTTCCGTTATCTGTTAAGTTATACTGAAATTATTTAAGTTAACGTTTTTAGTTATCATTCCAACGTTGTACATGATTGTTCACGTTATCTCCAACTATTCCATTTAGCCAGCAAGTCTTTACCCGTTTACACATTGCATATTTATTCATGCTCATCAGATAATTACATTACCGTACTTGTATTATGCTTATCGCCTGTTGTTAATATAACGTATCACCTCCCTCTTAAATGTAAATGTAATTTTTTTAAATTTAAATAAATCTCACATTACTAAGAAAAATAATCCATAAATAATAAAGTAAGTCAGATCTCCTGACAGATAACAGAAATGTACGGAAATATCTTTAATACATTAAATTTTTTCATACCAAAAAATTAGATTTAATTATTTATAATTGATAAATGAAGAAAATATATTTTACGTATAAACTCAGATTGACAGACGTTATAGAACGGCTTATTGAATGAAATTGGATGATATTGTGTGCGTATGTGTTCGGATGCGTGATTTCTAGTGTTAGTTTGTGTGAGTGAGTCGGGGGTTGACTGGATGGTTAGTGTGTTTGCGGCGGGCGAGATTGAAGAAGTCTGCGTTGATCGGTATTGGTGTGAGGTGTGATGAGATTTCAGCTGTTTGTGTGTAATATTATTCAGTTTTATTAAACAATTCTATATTTTATAATAATCTTCAAACATTAAGTTAATTACAGTCCACTGCAAAAATCGTGTCACTTCATTTCTTATCACCCATATTGTCCGACTGACCAGTTTGTCGTGTGTCAATAACCAGCCGTCATTATTAATCAGTTTAATAAAAAATCAACGCAAGTGTAATTATTCGTATTCGTGTTAACCTCTACATGTACCGTAAAAATGTTACTGTACTGTGTGTGTGTTAAATCATATATCACTTAGTGCATTCGTCAATACATATGGTATATTTAATTATGTAATCGTGTAGTTGTGATCATTCTTTATGCATACTTACATCATTTACGTACTGCGTTGTGTTTGTCTGAAAGTGATCAGTTCAGCATAGCTTTGACCTTAACTTGACTACTAGTTACTTGCAGTCGTGCGACTCTTGTCACCAGTGACTGGCTGGCGAAGTTGGGCAGGATTCTGAACGGTCTCCTGGGTATCAGAGTGCTGGTTGCTCTGGACGCTAACGTCAAGTCTCCCGTCTGGGGTTCACCACCCACTGATCCCAGAGGCGCTGGTCTCGAACAGTTCGTTGAAGCCAGGAACGTCTACTTGATTAACGACCCAGAACAACCACCAACTTTCTCTTGCGAACTAGGGAGAGTTACTTCGACGTCACTTTGGTAATGGGTGACATGCTACGAACTACAAGTAGTTGGACTGCCTGGCCCGAGGCCAGTGTGAGGGATCATAGGCTTATAACCTATGAGACCGTTTACGGAAGTGGTCTAAGAGCTCCATATTCGGATCACTATACCATACGGGGCCAGGATCAGAACAGGCTGCGGCGCGAGTCCGCAGCTGCCTTGCAGGAGTTGTAATGGCGCATGGAGCACAGGAAGGAGGTGGAATTGGTGGCTGAATAATTCAGTTGGGCCATCAAAACTGGCTGTAATAGGGTCCTACGGCGGCAACGGCCAATGGACGGACCCTTAGCTAATGGTCAGTCTGCTGATCGGAGAGTGCCTGGAGCCGTCATAACCGCTGCTTCTGAGGAGCCGTCTGTTAAACGCAGGCGGAAACCCGGGAAAACGTGGTGGTCCTCTGACCTTAGCGTGCTGCGCGCAAAAGTTAGCTCCGCTAGCAGAAGATACCAGCGTCGCCACCTAACGGGGATTATCGTTGATGACGTGCGCGCTGAGGGTCTGCAAATCTACCGGCGCGTCCGTAATGAGTATGTTCATGCCATTAAGGAAGCCAGACTCAAATTATGGCAAGACTCCATGTGCGAGTTGCAGCGCAACCCTTGGCAGCTTACAAAATCATGTTACTATTCCACGTTCTTTCCAGGTTCGGTGCTGGTTTGGTGGTCGTGACCACACTTTAACATCTGTGGCAACTTACCAGCAGTTCCTGGAAACCCTTGTTTCCATATGCTCCGGACGGTAAAGCAGAAGTCGGCGTCAGGGCGGGTGAAACATCATTCCCTGGCGTGCGGGCTGTGGATCCAGTAGATATAGACCAAGTGGTTTCACTAATGGTACTGAAAAAAACACCGGGGTTTGACCAACTTAACCCGGATATATTTTACCATCTACTGCCAGTCATAAGAGAGCCGCTTGGCAGGCTGTTCTCGGGTTGTCTCAGCTGGGGCTGCTTCCCGACTTGTTGGAAATTGGCTTTGGTGAGGATGCTCTTAAAACCAGGTAAGGACAGCTGTTATCGGCCCATCAGCCTCTTGCCGGTAATCGGCAAGTTGCTTGAAAGGCAGGTGGTGGAACGGCTCTGGGAAAGCATTTAGGTGTACTGTTTTCTAAATCGAGGCCAGTATGGCTTCACAAAAGGGGTTGCCACCGAGGAATGCATCTTAAATGTTCTTACCGAAGTGGAAAGCGCTGACTGTAAATATGTTTTGGCAATTTTTATAAACATAGTGGCAGCATTTCTTTCCTTGTGCTGAAGTTCTGTCCTCTATTAGTTGGAACGCCGCAATATTTTCGTAGCCCTGCAGGCCGTGGTACGTGACTATTTTTCTAACCGTATGGCTCTGTTTAAGGAGCTAGGTTTTCCACCTAGCTGTGGAAAAATCAGTTACCTGGGGAAGCCCTCAGGGTTCCGTTCTCGGTCCCTTGCTGTGGAACCTGGTCTTTGACGGATTTCTGAGACTGACAGTGCCGGAAGGAGTCACGGCCCAGGCTTTCGCCGATAAAAAGGGTATTAATTTATATCCTCATAATGAAGATTTATCTCAAGAAGACGGGGAAACCCCAAAGATATATACTCGGACAATGCTACTAATTTTCTTGTTGCTCAGCGAGAACTGTTAGAACTAGCTGAGTTATAGAAGAACGAGGAATGCAAGTGTTCTATATTCGCCTCTCTATCCCAAGAGGAGATAACGTGGCCTTTCATACCACCCAAAGCTCCATAGCTTTGGAGGTTTATGGGAATCGTCAGTCAAACTTGTCAAAACAAACTAAAACGTATCATGAAAATATCAGTTTTAAATTACATTCAGTTTGTAACGTTATTAACACATAAATTTACGCCCTTGGTTCCTTTGTTAGATAACCTAACCGATCGTTCTCTTTTAAATCCTTCTCACTTCTTAATCAGTGATGTACTCACAACTAATCCTGAACCTTCCATATCTGATCTTCCAGCAAATAAACTACCTCGCTGGCAAAAAATCCAACAGATGTTCCAACACTTCTGGTCTCGGTGGTCGCGAGACTACTTGAAGGCCTACAGCAGAGAAAGAAGTGGACCACTCCTTAACCTAATTTAAAAATTGGTGACATGGTATCATCAAGAAAGACTTTCTTACCCCTTCGCAATAGAAAATGGCCCGTATTGTAGAACTTCATCCAGCAGAAGATAATAAATTGTCACTGTCAATTGTTGGTTGTCACTGTCAAGACTTCAAATGGTATATTGAAGAGACCAACTAACAAATTATGTTTATTGCTAATTTCTTTTTAAAGAAACATTAGACGTTAACTTGTTTTAGTAATGATATTTTATTGTTTGTGTATATCTCAATGAAGTACTTTTGACGTAACTTCTTCAAGGTGGGAGCATGGATGATATTGTGTGCATATGTGTCCTATACGTGATTTTTAGTGTTAGGTTGTATGAGTGAGTAGTGGGGATGATTGGTTGGTTAGTGTGTATGCGGCGGCCGTGAGTAAGGGAGTCGGTGTTGATCGGTATGGGTGTGTGGTGGGATGAGATTTCGGCTGTTTATGTGTAATATTATTCAGTTTTATACAATCCTATACTTTATAATAATCTTAAAACAATAAATTAATTACAGTTCACTGCAAAAACCGTGTCCCATCACTTCACATCATCCAGACATTGTAAACATAATTGTAGAATTATTTTTTTCTTGATTAATTTAAATTTAAAATTACTTAGCTAGAGTGTAATAATCTCCTAAAATTTAAAATTTAATAATAAATTAATTGTATTTACTCGTGCTTTTATTCACGGAGTAAAAAATTTGTTTTCCTTCGTGAAGACATTCTTGTAATTATTCCTTAAAATATTTTAATAAACTTGAGAATAACCGAATTCAGGGTTTGGAACAATCAGGAATTTATTCCGAAAATTTAACACCAGGCATATTCAATATAATTATCCAGTCACAAATGCTGATATTTGTAAGCATATTACATTTTAATATTTTTAAAACGATCCTTAATTATATTAATTATTATTATAAAATCCTGTCAGTTATTATAAAACCATTTCGGTCTATTGCTAAAAAAACAGTTTATACTCGAAATATGTAGCGAAGCTTTCTAGACGACAAATTCTGAACCATGAGTTAGTTGTTGAAATGTTCGCCTATAATTCACGAGACTTGCTAATTATGTTGGTTTTCGTATTAAAAGCTAAACCTTCCAACTGCTGTTCTATTCAAGAATCTCTCTATCTACAACGATGTTCAGTATATTAAGATTACGACCGCATTTACGCTCATTTTCATAGTTACACGAAATTTCAGTTACCTAACTTTTCGTCTTCATTTTTATCGTTGGATGCAGGACGTCTACGTTCTAATTTTACATTATTTTAAACATTTTTTAGATATGTAGTAATTAGCGCAGTGGAAGTTAATAGAATATGAGGTATTTTATTAACACTTAATTAACTTTTGTTTATTTATAATTTTTTTGTATTTCAACTAAACATTTTTTATTTTTATTTTAGCAACCCAATAATAATTACTTAAAACCAGAATGGCATGAAATAATTAATAGATATCCTTGTGTGGTAACAAATGTGGAAAAAGATGGTATTGTGAAATCATTGTGTAAAGATAAAACAGTTATATTGGAAACACAAAATATTATGAATGGTATTTTAGAAAGTATGGATGAATGTTCGATAACAGAACTTAAAGGGAAATATGCTTTCAATTATGTATCCATACCAGTAAGGAAGAAATTTCCTTATACTAAACTGCTGACTATACAGTAAGTAATTTATTATTTATTATAATTTATATAAGTCATATTTTTATATAAAAAATATGTAATGTTCCTAAAAGTTTATATATACGTATATATTTTTTATTGAAATATAAGAAATAGGTAGAAAGTTTGCTTGTAACGATATTGCTTAAGATAATTTTCATTTGATGGTTTGTAAAGCTGTTAATGTTATCATGTGGTATATGTCACCAAAGTGTGACAAGATACACATCATTTTTAAGCTGTATTGTTAAAAATTGTTTCAAAAATTGTTGGCTCTGAAAAAAGCCGTTCAGTAAGTAAACTGAAATCATTATGCTCCGGTCTTAAACTAAAAGTTCGAGAAAGTTCCAGCACCCACTCGAATCTTAAATGGTCGTGTTTAAGGGAAGCTAACTCGGCAAGTCGTCTAGTTTATCATCTTTTAGTGTATGTTTGTAAAGAAGATGCTGGGAAAGGAAGAGGGTGAAACAATTTTTATCCTACGGATACCACTCATTCCGACGAATTTCCCTTTTAACTTTAAGAGGTTGCAATTTCCAGTGGACTTGCGTTCTCGATCACGATCTACAAGTGAAAGGGGCAGTCTATAAATATTGCGGGGTGTACTTGATATCTTATGTTTCTCCTAGGACTACTTATGTTCCTTGCTCAAAGGTGGGTTCCCGCAATTTATTTATTCTTGCTCCTGGAGTGGGTACTAAAAATGTTGTTTATAATTAAGTTTTATGTTAAATTAATGTTATAGTAAACTTGTAAAAGATTTTACTTTATAATTTGTATACTGTACGTTTCTTTTGAAAACCTGTAAATAACATTTCTTTGATTTTAAACTATAGATAGATTTTACCTAGGCGACACCGGATGGATAATCGGCTAGTTTTATTTATTAAAGAAAACGTACTTAAAAAACAGGAGTTAGAAAGCTTAGAAACTTAATTCATCAATAGTGAAACAGAAACTTCATTTTTATGCACGATAATAGACCAATATCTCAGATAGCCTGTTTGAATTACAAATCTGTAAAAAATAATTATGGTTTAATTTCTTTTAGTGGACAAAGATATCTGTCTGATTGGTTTAAAATTCATCCCGTCTTATTTTTTTTGATACGAAACATATTTAGATACTACAAATAAACAAATGACTAACTACAAATGAAGCGAGCAGTAAATCAAAGGAGGGGGGTAGTGTTAATAAGAAGATTAAATGATATTTTGATGTTTTACGCAAAATTTATGCTTTTAACTGGGATTACTAAAAACGACAACAGTTATTTATTTATTTTTTTTTTTTTTGTTTTAAAAACCCAACGAAAAGCAGTCGTTTTATATATATATGTATATATATATTTTTTCACAAGTAGTGTTTATTTGTAGATTAATATTTATAAAAATTATTTCTATGTTATCTATCTACTTACAACTTTTTTTTTATGTACTCTTTTAGATAGTATCTACCAGTGAGTGTTTAACTGAAACGACTACCCAGATTTAGATATTTTTACAAAACCTTTTCTTGTAAACATAGTTTGGAGCGTAATTTTTATTCTATTTTTTTAAGTTTTAGAAACAATCAATTTACGAACAATAATCGGAAATATATAACCATAAAATTAAAGAAATAAAGTAATAATATAGAAAAAACTAGGTACAGTATATGATTTAGAACACGATTACTTGCAGATGACATAGTAAAATGTTCTCTCATTTTTTCCCTGTATTATAATGAAAGGGGATCGAGTCACATCAAGATTTTTTTTAGAAACAGTATTATTATGTAAGAAATTACTTTATTCGCTCCTTCCTCTATTGGCCTATTTATGGTAAGGTTTGAAAAATTGAATTCAAGGAATTTGAGAAGCAGATGTATAAACAAACTAATTTTATAAAATATTGCATAGATTTAAATTTTTATTTTCTTCATCCACTCTAAATTCAGCTATTGTCTAAACGTTTTAATTTGAGGCTTGCTAAAATTCTAGCTCTAATAATTTGATTAGTTTAGCGAGAGTGGGGTTGAAAAATGTCGGAGTGGGTAAAATATTTAATTTACTAACTTATTGAAAGCATATCTCAGTTGGAGTAACCGATTTTTGGTAATTTTAACGATATTACGTAAGAAGATATATTGAAGATGGGGTAGTATGCAGCGCCGCGAATGATAGGCAGCAATATTGTCAAGAAATGACAAATAGGCTGTAATGTAGTATTTCTGTTATAAAGAACAGCAATCGGCGTACGTTAATATATTAACATTTGAAATATTATATGTTTGTTAACGTTATATTTTACAATCATTGTGATAATTTACTGTTTCATTCCTCATACATAAATCTAATTAGTAACAAATAAACCAATTTATTTAGTAGTTTTTAGATATAAATTTTAGTGTGAAATAGACATTATATAGCCTCTTACGAAGTATTCTGTTGATTCATTTAGGTTGTGTACAAAATTTTTATATAATTATTATTCACATTATATTCTGTAGATTTTTTTTTGTCTTCAGTCATAACTGGTTTGATGCAGCTCTCCAAGTTTCCCTATCTAGTGCTAGTCGTTTCATTTCAGTATACCCTCTACATCCTACATCCCTAACAATTTGTTTTACATATTCCAAACTTGGCCTGCCTACACAATTTTTTCCTTCTACCTGTCCTTCCAATATTAAAGCGACTATTCCAGGATGCCGTAGGATGTGGCCTATAATTCTGTCTCTTCTTTTAACTATATTTTTCCAAATGCTTCTTTCTTCATCTATTTGCCGCAATACCTCTTCATTTGTCACTTTATCCACCCATCTGATTTTTAACATTCTCCTATAGCACAACATTTCAAATGCTTCTAATCTTTTCTTCTCAGGTACTCCGATTGTCCAAGTTTCACTTCCATATAGATTAAATTTATAAAATTAATTGTTAAAAATATTAACTTTAAGTCAACAGATAACATTTTGAAAAATATTAATCGATTTATAAAATTTTAAAAAGAAAATATCATTGATCTATAGGGAAAATATCATTGATGTATAAAGTTTTACATGATCAGAAAGAAATGTTTCAATGTATTATTTAAATTTCTTATTTCTTTCAAAAAATATTTTTTAAACTTTTACGCAATTTTTGCGTTTCATCTTCTTTAGTTTCTTGAGAAAATAATGCGTATCTACCACTTGGACGGGGTTTGGAGTATCTATTTTTCGAATGGGTTTGTTTTTTTGTAACAGTTTATAGATAAATGTTTTTTTCTCATTATCCACTCCTTTCCAATATTTACTTTACCTCAGAAGTCTTCTAAGAATTTTACTTGATACTTACTTTGGCTGAGAAATTTTTAAGCACAAATATTGGAGGTCATGCAAGGGAGTAAAATCTTTGAATCGCACTGTGAACAATTGATTTAAATAAAAAAAGGCTTAAAATAAATGAATGTAATAAGATAATTTTTAATATAAGTGAATGAAATAAGTTATACGATAGGTTTTGAATCTAAAATGCAGCTCAGTTTTAGAGTATTTTATTTTAAACATCATTAATATTTGAACAAAAAGGTTATTTTCGGACGCAAAAATATAAAAATATTACTTGCACATGTTTTAATATCGGCTATGCTATATGTCTGGTAAAAAAATTAGGCGTAAGTGAATTTTTACTTCAATATATTTATCACAATTCCTGTTAGGAATATTTATATTTGAAGAGTATTCAACCACTTTTAGAATTCTACGTTTGTTCTCAATATTCGAATGGTTTTTTGTTGATAATATTTATTACGTCAATTTTTAGGAACTTTATGCTTGTTTAGGTTTGGATGTCGAGATATGCCCCCAAAAAAACCCCTTGCTTATTTCTGTACAAGAAGACCGACTTATTGTTTCCGACACCCTCACTATTTCGAAGTGAGAAATGCACTGATTTTCAGAGTACAACACGCTACATATGTTCGTTTAACGAGTAGATCCTACATACAAGGATCAAGTTTAATTGCTGCATAAGCGCGTATCAAAAATACACCGATATAAATCAACATATCCTCAAATTGCCGTTATGTTCTGTTCGCGTCCTTAAATTTCGCGTAACTTAATTGAGTTACACTCTATATGAATTAATCTATCTGAATTAACCCATTAAGTGCTAAACCCTTCTCATATGAATTTGAGATAAACTACAATCGATAAATTTCAGATAACTACTACAGCATATGTAAATTTCAATTGAAATTTAACCAGTAGTTTTGGAAATTTTGGAGCTATAAATTTTACATAAAGTCCTGCAGATAAGGAAATTACATTTTACGCGGATGGTATTTTCCTACTCATCATACCTCAAAATTGAAAGAAAATCAATTTCGCCCCAATCCCATCGTGCGATGAGAAAGTAATGCCGTACTTTTTTCAAAAAGTCGGTTTTATGCCATCCTTTATCTGGACTCCAGATGAAACTCGTATTGGATTTTCAATTTGTTGGAAGTAAAAATTATTTGTGAATAGTGAAACTTGACTTTAATCTAAATCATGGTGCATGTCTAATAATATATTATAATATTATGTTTCAGTCTCGTAGAATTACGTACTGCTGGTATTATCGATTTAATAAGAGATCGGTGGTTAGCTAGAAAAGCTCCCAGAATTGATCCTTCTTCGGTTATTGGAGATGTTTCAATAAACCACGTTGAGAGCGTATTATATCTGTATATTTTTGCTGTATGCATATCAACGGTTATTTTAATTGCAGAATTACTATATTTTTACATTAACTTTAGAAGTGTTTATAAATGTATATATAAAGCAATAATGTGGAAACCTAATACATCGTAAAGAGACCGGTAAAATCATAAAATTCACTCTACATTATATTTTATTGATAATTTTAGAGCTTATGTCAAATTGTTTTAATGTAATAAAGAATACTTATTCAAAAAAATATATATATTATCGCAAATATAATAATTAACTAAATTGTGGTAATTAAAATTTTTATTGAAAATCGTGAGATCCTTATTCATAATTGTGTATCTCATCAATGTATTTCAGTGTGGGGGTCTTTCCCCATATTTTTTTCTGGTTTTACTTAAAAGTTAATTCAAAATACATGTTACTCTAATTGAGTAAAATAAATTTCCTTTTCCTAATGATGGTGTCAAAATTCAGGAATGAAGAAATCGTGTTTGAAAATTAAAACATATATATAAAACCATATACATATCTATAAAATTTAAGGGATATTAATATTTATTTTTCGTTTTGATTACACGGTTGAGTATATTTGTCAATCTTTATTTTATACATGCAATAAAACTCATACATATAAATAAAATAAAGTTTGAAAAGAAGTAACTTTAAAATTATAAACAATTAAAAACAATTATGATACGTTTTTTAACTTCATTTGATCTTCAGATATAAATTTTCTCATATTTAATTGAGTTTTATGGCGCCATTGTCAGAAATAAAATTGTTCAATGTAATTTAGTCGGTCATAAACACGTTTTAGTAGCAAGATCGCCTTATTATACCTTTTAAACATGTACTTATTGTTTTGTAATAGTATATAAATAATATTATTTATGATTTAGGTAGAGTTAGAATTTGAGAACAGTTATCAGAAGACCTTTGGAAGCTAAAGTTTTAGTATTAAGCCGTCTTTTTATTGACCGTAACGCATGAATAGTACCTAAGCTGTTAGAGGTTACAGATAAAGTTATTTTTTCTTGTAGTAATGATTTTTATTATACAATCAATAAAACTGAGCTTATCACTGAATAACTCTGTATTTAAATAGGCTTGACAAACTAGTACGAGACCATATATTTGGCTTGGCAAGGAAAGGAATGAAAAATTATTTTCCTCCTATATTTCGTGGGCTTGGAAAAAAATGCTTATTATTTTTAAATATGACTATTTCTTTCTCTAGAGTGATTGTTATCTCCTATGTCACTTCCCCTGCACATTCATTACATTTATGACATAATAAAATAAACACAGTTATAAAATAAAAGCCAAAACAAAAGGTTTATTTTAATTATACATATTATACAGAAATTAAATACGTAATGAAACTGAATTTCCTCTAGGCCAAAATTCTGCAGAATATTATAGAAGAATATCACGAACTAATTTATATTTTGTGGGTATTTTTTTCAGTGGTTCTGTGTACCTCACAAATATGAATCTATTCCCTTAAAAACAAGAAAAAAAAAAACAGTTTTTATTAGTAAATATACAACCTACATAAAAGGTTGTACAACCTATATAAAAACAGCAAAACCAGATTTATTTTTTTACTAAATAGCTCAACATTTTCAAATAGAAGTTATTAAGGGATATTAATTTTAATAATAGTCACGATCAATAATTGCGTTTTCATGTTTTAAATTGATTAAACGTTTCTTTAAAATAATTTTGCTTCTGATATATTTAGATGCGGAATCGGATAAAAATAATTTTCATTAAAACGTGGAAAAATGGGGATATAAAGAAAAACATGTGTACTTTAAAATTAAAATTAATCTATTTTTTCAAACTGTTTAAATTCCTAATATGTATAATATTTACTTATGTTATTCTAATAAGAAACTAATAGAAAAAGTAAATGGACATATAAGGAGAAAATTAAAGATTTAAAATGAATCAAATCTGCTACGAATTAAATTATTTATTTTTCAACAAATAAATATTATATTTTTTATTCATTAGTAAAATTAATTTAAAAATAAGAAAAATTGACGTTAAATTAAGATCATTTTCATTTTAGATGTTATAAGTTATTGACATTTAATTTTCCTTATCAGTGAAAGGAATAATTTTTAAATTACTAAAATTGACACTTCGTCTGATAGTAATTTTCCACACCTTTTCTTTGTATTATAACATGATTTGGCCTTTGTTGGTACTTTTTTAAATATATTTTTTTAGAAAAGAAAAATAATTTAAAAAAAAAAATTATTTATCTAAACACTTGATATTATTGTATTCGTACATCATTTTAATTTTCTTTAATTAGTATATATGCATATTATTTTTTTGTTATTGATTAATTGTCAATAATAATAAAATAATGGAAATTTGATTTTAAATGTATAAAATTACTAATCATACTAATATAAATCCGTAACAGTAACAGCTATGCTTGAGTGAACTAATAATCTTTTTAAAATACTAATAACTACAATTAATCAGTTAATTTCATTATTTGTGAAAAATTCAAATAAATATGAATGGAAAAATAGTTTTATTTAATTTCATTCTGATAATTATTTGCAGTAAGGTAGGTTTAAATTATAATTTTTTTCAATATCTTTAACAGGTTGATTGTTACACCCAAAACAACAGTAGTTGATTACACTGCTACAAACTTTTCCCTGATTTTTTTTCTTTTGTCATTTACACATTTTTTATGCAAAATTTTATTCTACCTTAAATCCTGAATAATTATAACTAAAAAAAATTAAATATAAATTTTTTCCTTATAGTATTTTAGTAAGATATAAACTAACTGGTGCCAAAGGAAAAGATAAATTCAAAGAAGGAAACATAAATGATGGTTTTATAATTTCAATCGACTGTTTTGTTTAAGAATGAACTAAGGAAAAAAAATATTTCAATCATATGAAACAATGAAATCCAATAATGTACGTTCGTTAGTGTGGTTCACAACGGGAAAAACCTTTACAATCACATATTTTTATACACTCAACTTTTTATTTTACCTATTACTTTTTGAAAACGTAATCCGAAAGAAATTTTGACTACGAAAAAATAAAATATTTGTAATAAAAGGGAATTTAAAATATTTTTAAACAATTTATTTTCATCGCTAATTATTTATATTTAATAACGATTTAAAAAAAAAAAATTCCAGGTACATATGTATAATATTCATCTCTGACCCTGGGTGTTGATTTTGTTGCCAACCAAAATAAGAGAATTATCCTTTAAATTAAATTAATTCTATTAAAAGTCATCTGTAATTACTTTCCCGTTTATATAGCGCAATAGCAGAGCTATATAGCTATAGAAGGAAAAGTATTATAATTGGTCCAATTTCAGCACAACGGTTTACACCGGATGTTGACGTTTTAATACCTAAGGAACTGATAAAACCGGATGGAAATTTTCCAGATGTTAGTGTTTGCATGTACTGTACGTGTATTCGTTGTTGGTCTCTAAATCACCTTCTATCTTCAGAACTACTGGACGGATTTTTATCAAACTATGTCAGATTACTTCTAAATATGCCATTAAATTTTCAACTTAAAACTCAAGGGAGTGAGGCTGTGGAGTAAGGTTACCCTCAGTATTTCGAAAGATTTCACCTAATTATGATCATATTTTTCTTAGGCACATTTTTAACAATTAAAAAATAATTGCAAAATCGCACCCCACACAAAAATGCTCTTTCAGTCGTCTACTATGTTGTGACGTCACAGGTGAGAGGTAGAATTAAATAATTGAGTAATATTTAAATTGTAAAAAAGTAACTCGGTCAGACTGGATCTCGAAATCTATCGCCCGTTACCTGGTAACTTAAGACTCGCGGCTACACCAGTCTGCCTACCGAACAAGCGAAATTTAAAAGAAAGTAGTAGTAAAATTTACTAATCACCCATAGCATTAGTATTATTCGCCTACATTAGTAATTAGTAGTGTATTCCAAGCGAAAACATCATTCGAATGATGCAGTTAGTAATTAGAGATATCTCGAGATCTTTCAATAATCAAATTGTTATTACTTTTTCATTCAAGAGATTCCATCACTAGTACACACTGCATTGTGTGCAAGTTGTCGTTTTGTAGTATCTTTGATTACGTGTAAGTTATTAAGTTATAAAATGAATAGGAAATTCGATGTTGCCGACGATTGTAAAATACGTGGAATCATACGTTTTTTAAACCATCAAAACGTTAAGCGCGCTGAAATTTATAAGCATGTGGTTGATGTGTATGGTGAAATTAATGAAACAAACGTCCAAAAATGGTGTGAAAGGTTTAGAAATAACAGAATTAAGGTGCATAATGAAGAACGTTTGGGGAGGCCCTCGATAAGCACCGAGGACTTTTTAAAAGGCGTCGATGATGAAATCAAAAAGATCGTTGCTCAATGATTTCCGACCTGGCCCTACTTTTTCCTTATGTTTCAAGAGCTGATATTGGTTGAATTTCTGAAGACTGTTTAGGCTTCATAAAGGTTTGTACACGTTGCGTCCTCATGTCTTAACGGACCGTCACAAAAAAATCAGAATGGGATCTCCTCTGGATTTTTGTTGCGCTACACAGAAAAAGGTGATGAGCCCCTTAATTCAATTGTTACCAGCGATGAAAAATGGATTTCGTATTATACGCCAGAGAGAAAACGGCAGTCACGTGAATGGCGTCATCCTCAATCATCAACCAGACCAACGAAGGTCAAACCACAGCCATTTCGACGCAAACTGATGCCCACAGTCTTTTGGGATCGGTTTGGCTTACTGCTGATTGATTTCATGCCACGTGGAACGATCATAAACCATAAATACAGAAGTCTACTGTGAAACTCTACGTAAGTTATTGCGCACCATTCATAATCGTCAAAGTGGGCAGCTGACCGACGGCGTCGTCTTGCTGCACGATAATGCACGTCCACATGTTGCGGGTCCGACACGTGATTTACTAGAATATTTGGATCGGAAATTTACGATCTCTCACTATATAGTCCGGACAGCTCCTGATTATCATTTGTTTGGGAAATTAAACGAATTTTTGGGTGGTAAGCAATTCATGAGTGACGAGTGAACTTAAAAATACTGTTAATCTGTGGCTAAATGGAGTGGCTGCAGAAGAATACGACGAGGGTATATTGAAGCTGATGTATCGCTATGAAAAATGTCTTAATTTATGTGGCGATTTTATAGAGAAGTAGTACAAGGTATGTAGTTTAAGAGAAATAAAATATATTTATTATGTTTTCAGAATAATGTTTTTTTTTACAATAAAACGGTCTTTAATTTAGATATACTTCTTGTAACTTGTCACTTTTATTATGATTTATTAGCTGGAATTAATATTTTAAAACGACTGTTACGATTACAGAATGTATTGTGATTGAAGGATGGACTGTTGCATTTACACAGAAGCACAGTTACAGATAAAATTATAATCAGTACTTAAAAGCTGTATAAACATTAATCATCAACATTGCCAACCACCTCATTGACATATCTTAATCATCGACAACAACCTTGGTATTCTACAAATACACAACAATGAATAAATATTGACAAACTTGAACTTTATGAAATAAATAAACATATAAAAGCACACAACACCGATGTATTAAATGAGCATGCACAATTCAAATCACTATAATTTTCGGCCACATTTTAGATATTGCCCACGTAATTTAATAAAATCGTTCGCAGTAAAATCAATTAATGACACCAGAAGAACAGCAGCACCAGTCACTGAACGTGTTCTGAAAAATACCTATCACCTTCATTCAGTAGTTTTACTGCACTTAAAAACAAGTTTATTATACAATTATTCCTTTGCAAAAATTTTTTTTTTTTTAATTTTATAAGTATTCAAATCTAATATGATACTGTAAGAAGACAGGTTTGCGTGGCTAGAAGTCATTTTTATTTTAATCTAAATTCAATTTATTGGTGGGCATTTTTAATACAATTATTATCTCTTTTACTTTCCTGGCAAGATAGCTATGCTGCAAGAAGGAAAGTATGGCAATCGGTCAAAAAATGCGGTATGAGAAGTTTTTCTTATTTCTAGACATTTCATGACCCAGGACCGGAATAAAAAACAACAAAACATTAGGGGTAGTTTTTTATGTATGTGTACTGGAATTTGAAGCTTAAAAACCTTTTACTGGATAAACCGATTTTTATGAAATTTGGTACAGACACTTTCTTTAAGGGACAGTTAATTGGTAAAGGTTTATGCACATGTGTACGTGTGTTTGAATATTTGAAGCTTAATACATTGACTGGAAAAACAGATGTTAATGATATTTTGAATTTAAATTCGTGTATATGGTCCAATTATTTGGTAAAATTTTGGAGTCAATAATTCCTAAGAGTAAGGTAGATAATTATTTGAGGACAATTTCCCCAAAATGACTGGCTATAAAATTAACCTCATTACTCTCAGAGGAAGCAATTCTGATCAGCGTCAATAGTACTTTGCACCTTTCACGCGTTTCATTTACAAGAAAGAGCCTGAAATTTGGTGCACCGTAACAAATGAGAGAGAATCAGCCCGAAATTGTATAGAGAAAATCCTAACACTGCAGAAAATATTGATACACAGCTATAATGTAATTTATTGTCGTTGCTATGTGCATTGGTAAATAATTTATGAATAGAGAGCCTAAAGTGTGAAATGAATGAAAGAATTTTTCACACAAAATGTTCAGTTATCAGACGGTAATAATAATATTCAATAGGCAAACAAAGAATTTTGGTTAAAAATAAGTACTAAAAGACACATAGCAAGTATTCACCACAGCAGGAAATCTGGGTTTTGATTGGTAGGTCACCGTTTACAACGATAATTTAAAATGTTCAAACAACATTTAATATTGAAGCTGAAATTATTAATGTTTTAAATCCTTTCACTCTGTATAAAAAAGGATGGTGCGTGAGTTTGTTTGTTTGTCGTGTGTGCTCACATTTTAAACATCCTTGTACAAAGTAAAGGAAGTATTGTGATCGTGAAAAATTACGGTTTTCAAATATTTCAACGGAAATACCCATTTTGACCATTACTCAATCCATTTTGACTAGATTTGGCGTGACGTTTGTACGTATGCATGTTTGTATCTTGCATAACTCAAAAAAGACTAGCCGTAGAATGTTGAAAATTTGAATTTAGGACTGCTGTAGTATCTGGTTATGCACCTACCCTTTTGATTGCAATCACCTGAACCAAAAGTGTCCAAAAAAGCTTTTCCTTAATTGCAGTAATAAGTCCTCATTCAGAGCTTTTCAACGATATATCATAAGTGGTATTTATTTCCACTGGTTCCAGAGTTATAGCCAAATAAAATTTTAATTAATGAAATATTTGGATCTTACAAGAGGAAGGCACATCGGTTCAAATCCGACTTCAACCCTTTTTTAACCCTTTTTTTAGTTTAAATATATTTTGTTTTACAATCTTTGATTATAAAAAAATTACAGTAATAATAATTCAATAAGAATAAAAAAAAATTATAAATATCAGAAAATTATTAATGAAATAAAATTTTATGTACTTTTCATTTGAATAAAATGAGTAAATGTAATTTAATAAGCGTAAAAGGAAGTCCTGTTGTATCCACAACAGATTTTTTTAGCTACAGAGCGGACCATGGTGGTGCACCAGGCTCTCAGCCGACTCTATTCTGCTAGAAGCAGTCCGTTTTCAATTAATTTACAGATTATTTTATTTAATTTATCAGCGTAGATTATTTTTATTTATATTTCAATTATTTTTTACTAAATATTTTTTAATAATTTCGTTTATTTAATTATATTAAAAAAAACTAATTATTAGTTAATATTTAGCAGCAAAAAAAATTGTTTATTTAGCGGAAGAGGGCTGTTGGGGCGCATTCGTCCAGCACCTCATGTGATCCGCTCTGCTCCAATAGCAGCAGCTGGACTTGCAACTAACACAACCTCACACGAACACACATAAGCCAATTCCCCCTTATCAGTAGTAGAAAAACGTTATATGGTTTATGTTTCATTCCACATGATTTTGTCTAATGTTTTTGCCAGCGGTAAATAAATAACCTTTATGAATTTAGCGTACTAACAAAAAAAAAAAAAAAACGTTTACAACTAGAAACTTCAAAATCCTGAAAATTTTTAGCTGTTTCTCGAGTTGTGATATTTTTTAAAACAGCTCTAATACCAATATTTTCCTTTTTTCTCCCCCACAACACAAACATAATTTTAGATAAATCTTTCGTATAATGAAGTATAAATCGTTCGAATGAATTAATCGTTCGTGCGCTGCACGCAGATGCCCGGCGCACTTCGTGGTCCGCTCTGCGCCAATAGCAGCTCACATAAAAATGTGAGCACATTCGTCAAACGACAAACAAACAAACGCATGCACCATCCTTTTTTATAGAGTGATAGCTAGCGTTAAAAATAATATTCTGTTAAAACTATTAAATTTTATATCTACTCACTTCTTAGGCCTATTTTAAAAATGTTCAGAAAAATATCTTCTACATATCAATATTTCTTTTCTTAAAATATTTCTGTTAAATATTCTCATAAAAATGAGGATACGAACGCATGTGCGTCCAGGAACAGAGCCCCCGTCTGGCCAAAGGGCTCGCTTCGCTCGCCTGACCGGCTAGTTACTCTCCATATAAAAGTATGATGCATAGGTTTGTTTGTTTTGTTATTTATTTGTTTTTATTTTATTGCAGCCTTAGAGAATGTCAATTAGTAAACCCTATGAACCAAGACCAACCGTTTGGAGGGTCTATTTTACTTATTTTAGGAGATGTTAAGTTTCTTTCACTAGTTAATAATTAACAAGTGTGTAGTCATAAATTTTATGGTAGTATTCTAAATTCCATTCAGAAAAAGGTATTATTTCCTTCAGTTACTCTTTTTCGATTTCGCCACTTAAGTTTGAAGTTTGTCTGTGGGGTATGGAGATGGAATTTTGTAGCATATGCAAAATGCTATGCCTGACCGGGATTCCAACCGGGAACCTTTGGATGAAAGGGAGAGTTTCTACTACTCCGTCATAGAGATAGGCAAAACAATTTTTTCAAAAAGATTTTTTATTAACTACTTCATTAAGCTATTTCTAGATATGCTTGTTTGTATAAAATATTTGAAATGTACGGATCAAGATTACGAAGTATTGGTGGTTTGCTGTATACAGAATTTTAGGAATGATGACAAAAATAACTTTTTTATGCATTATAACATTTTGCAACTTTTTGTCAAAATTGAAAGAATTGAGACAATTGTCGCTTTAATCCAAGATGTTCGTAATTATTCTACCTTGAAATCGGTATGTGCTGAAATTGTGACTTGAACTATCTCTCTGTTGTCAATCGGATGTAAAGTAAATTTTTTTAAAACCTGTGAAATAGAAAGGTTTGGTAATTGGGACACAGGGTTATATGAAGGTATTGCTAATGAAAACTATGGGCACCTGATTTCTTACATAAGGTAATTAGAGTTTGATTTGAAAAGTATACTCATCAAACTTATCAAAACATAAGCTGTATATTAATCCTGTCGGTAAAATAATATTGCAAAGTCAGAAACATTTTCCTTACGCAGTTATGACACATAAATCATAGAAGCTGATTTTATGTTAAAGTCTCAGTTGATCTTGATGATTGATATAGTCTTATCAAGAGTAAAAATCACTTCAAAGATTGGCTTCAAATACTTCTTTTTGAATGGTATGATAGTTTAAAAATTTCTTGCAAATAATTGTATGTAACAAAAATAAGAATGATAAATCATATTCATATAATCTAACGACCTAAAATTATTTTACTTTTTACTAATGTACGAATATTTTTTATTTAATATTCATATGTGCATATCATTCGAGAACTATAATTTCTCTTTCAGAACAAACACATTTCAGTTAGATACTTTTGTAAAAACATTTTATTAAATTAACGTAATCCAATATCTATGGTTACTATCTCTGCGATCGGACATGTCGAATTTCGGTCCTCAGTTTTTACGTGTTTTTGTGGATTTTTGAGATTTTTTGTACTTTTCTGTATATTAGTGTCAATTGCAAAGTGCTGTATTTCTATAAACCAGTTATCTGAATATGAGAGAGATTGTAAGAGTTACAGGTCGGAATTAAATTTTGGAAATACTACTGTTTACAAACGGATCACAGCTGATTTTTTTTTAATGTAAAACCTATTTATTTGACATTTTTTACCAGAAATTATATTTTTGAAAATAAATTTTTAAAACTTCAAACTAGCTAACTAATAAATCTGAAATGTACTTAAACTATTTAGAAATACGCGTACACACATATTTTAATAATAATAATCAGGTCGATCTTAGCAGAGTTTTCTGCTAAAATCGTCATAATTTTTATATTGAGTACATTTATCGTTGTACGTTTTCGTCAGCTGGTTTTCGAAGTATTACTAAAGAACTTTGAAATGTCTAAGCAACTTCTGTCCTTATAAAGTAAGTTGCTTTTATATGGATTTGAATGCTGTGAATACCGGTGTTATCTGATGGTTGAGTTTTAAGTAACCAGACATATTAGGAGTGGTCGACCTGAGTCTGTTCCATACAACATTTTACCGGTAAATTTACACTTATATCGCACTACGTCTGCAGCTACGTCAGACCTGCCAAGCCGGTAGTGGTAACTGCATTTGCCTATATACATATACCCAGACCCGGCAGTAGTTGGAAAACTGCTGGTTATAGAAAACATATATATGTATATATATATTCTTTTTTAATATTATAGTAATTAATATTAATATTAGAATAATATTAATTAATTAATATTGTAATATAAAAATGTTATTTAAGGATGAAGGAAGTTCGTCGGATGTCGATTAAAACTAGGTAGCTTGAATAATATTATTTATATACTTGAAGTATTTTTATATAACTTAATAGAAGATAATAACTTCATAAAAAAGCAAAATTATTCAAACGGTATATTAAATACTTCACTTTTATAAGAATCTGTTTAAATTTATATATATATATATATATTTTCTTTAATGGATTGCTTTTTTTGCTTTTATAGAAGCTGTAGATAACGGTATTACCAATTATTGTATCGTAAATTACTAATTTATATCTTTTTTAATTTTTTTTTTAATAAAATAAACGAATAATGCCAAAAGGACTCAAGGATCTATATTTAAAGTTAATACCTATAAGTTTTTATGGCACTAAAAAAAATTGATTCAATTAATGAAAATTTTAAAAGCTTAAAAAATGTCTTGAAATCTTTTATACAACCCACTTAGGACGATATTGAATAATTAAAATAATATTATTTAAATATACATATATTAAAATATTATAATGAAGTTAAAAAATTAAAGATTAAAATACAAATACAATCATGATTATAAGTATTTTAAACTTTAACATTATTTTAATTTTTTAATTTAATTATAATATTAATAATTAAATATTTAACTTAATTAATATTAATTAAAATAATGTCAAAGGTTAAAATACTTATACAGTCACCAGTCATTTTATAAGTATTTTAATCTTTGACATTTTAATTTTTTAACTTAATTATAATATTTTAACTCCTGATGATGATTTTGAAATAAACCGAAAGATCTGGACTCATACTTAATTTGATGGTAAGATGGTTTTTCATTTTATAATAATTTATTTAATATATCAGCGGTAAACATGTTTGAGAAATTTATATATATATCAGTTTTCGAATATTCTTAAGAAAGGTTTTTTGTCGTGATTAGTTTCAACCGAAAAATTCAGTTCTTAGAATATATATTGACGCTTAGATCTCAACTTGACATGAAACTTTCTTAGCTTTGTTTTATAATTATTGGAATTACATAAATTTATCCAAGAAATCTTAGCACAAACACAACAAAGTAAATGGAATTAATAATCGCAAAAAAAGCTAAATATTTACATAAAATATTTGTTCATTAAAAAAGTTATTAACAGATCACAAAGTTAATATGTTGCAGATTCTATTCCAAAATAATTTTGATTAGAGAAAACTATTTAAACAAAATATAAATTTTGTAGCATCATAATTGTTCCTTTTTTTAATCTTAATTTTTAATTCATTATGCAATCAAATATGTTATGTGTAAACAATTTAATTTGGTCATTTTATGGAAGATACCTTATTATGAAGTGAGGAAAAATTAATTCCGACCACCGTGATACCAGAGTGGTAATATCTTTTATCCAAAAGCTTGGAATCCCGATAAAGCTTGGCATTTTAATACAACAGAAACATTTAATGTAAATTTTTTACTCAAGTCTTGAGCTTCAATCGTGAAATAATTATCTAACAATAAATAAACAAAAAATCACAAAAGATATCGGTAATTTGTAGAAAATTAACTACTTCGTAATAAGAAAGAAAGATAGAAAAGGGTCTATAAGTTTTTTAATCCGACTGGAATTACACAAAAGAAAAATTAAATCACATTTTACTGGACTATTTTACATGTGAGTATGTTTACGTAACGAATTCCATCTCAATGATAAGAATAGGATGATATATGACGTCATTATCGTTTTCTGAAAAGAGGTATAGCCGAGAAAAATCTTCTTTTGATACAATAGGAAATGTTGTAGTATTTTCTAATGTTGATGCCAATATATCTTGGATGGGTTAAATAAATAATATTCAACAAAAATTACAGCTTAAATTACACAATGAAATATCAAACCAGTTAATGTGAATGCTTATGATACCCTGCACTATTAAAAATAGAGATAACACATTAAAATTAATCAATCTTTAAATATATAATCTTAAATAAATTAATCAATTTATTACGCAGTTTTTTGTTTATTTGAAATGCACATAATTTTAATTGTAAATACTTTTCCAAATTTTTCTTTTAAATTTCAGGTTACAAAAACAAATGGTGCTTTGAATTTTACATCTGATTGTAAATATAAAAGACAACTAACTTTTACAGAAATGAGACGAGTATTGGCAGAAAGAGTAGACCAAGCAAAAGTATTTTATAAAGATTACAATAATAGAGATTTAGTTAAAAACATGACTTTTAAGGTTGTTATTGAAAATGTAAGTTTACACAAAAAATTTAATTTTTTAATAAGTTTGGTATTTATTCATACGTGTACTTCTCTCTCTCTCGCTCTCGATGTGTGTGTGCGCGCGCTTGCGCGTGTGTTCGTGCATATATGCGTGATAAATGCATGTACTATTTCCTCATTTATATTTGGTAATGAAAAGGTTAATGCTGTGTAATTATGTTGGAAATTTGTTATTTCCAGTTGTAATATACATATATAATATATATATATATATATATATATATATATATATATATATATATATATATATATCTAAGAAAGATTTAAAAAATATAAATCCATATGAACACCTTGACATTATTTTTACATTATATAAGTTATTAATATTACCATTTTTTTTCATAATTTCATGTGAAAAAATAATTAACTTATGATCAAAATCCGTTATTTACTCACAATGCTTCTGTAGTTAGTTATTTAGTTGTTAGATGGCGCCACTGAAACTCTATATTGAAATAAGTAAATAAAATTATAAATGTAATCTAACCAAACTTAACATACGCTCGCTTCGCTCTCAAGGTTATCGAGCGAAACGAGCGTAGATATTATTATACTTTTTTTTTTCTTTTAAAATCATACGGGGCGGCTAGCATTCACCTGGAAGGCGTTACCTCAGCCGCACCTATGAGTCGTGGCGGTAACTAAAACCCACCCAAGCTTGGGGCTCTTACAGACCCCTCCCATCGGGTTCCCCTTACATCACCGGAACGTTCTGACCTTCCGCTTCTGGTGGGCCCGAAAATTCATCCGTAAGAGGGCTACCCTTCCGCTCCTACTACTACAGAAGGTCCGGGTATGCTCCCCACGCATACCCCCCTCCAGCGCACCCTCCCCGCATACCTTGAGGTCCCTAATGCTTCATCGAACGCCCCGACTTTAACCACTTTTGCGTGTGATTAAAGCCAAGACGCCCTCAGCAATAGGGCTGTCTCATGGCCCTACACGGTCCCACGTTTCGTTGCCCAAAATCCGGGGCAACCAGCCCAAGGCTTCCTTTCACACACATAATTAAATACATTATAACAATCATAATTCAGGTAACCGTAGAAAAACATAAAAAATATCACCCAAAAAACCACTGAAGAAACATAAAATTATACAAAAAGAGTGATCATGAAAAGAGTAGCAAATAAAAACTAATCCTATAATGTAGGCTATTCGCCAAATAACGAACCTTGTGAGTCACGCCGCCAGTCCTATCATTCGGAACCCCATTCAGCATACTCCTCCATCTTGGTTTTCAGGATGCCTGTGACAAGGTTAAACACTTTATCCCATTGCAGCCGTCCCTGTAGCATGTGCTCTACCGGGTTGTCTGGCCTCAGATTGGCGCCATCTAAGAACTAATTACTTAACGGAAGCGTTGTGGGTATGTAACGGATTTTGACCAAATTTACAATTATAAGACGTTGTTTTCAATTACCTTTAAATTGTATTATATTACTTATAGTATTAAACATCTATACCGATACATTTTTTTAAATAATCTTGATTTTTTTTTTTTTATTATTTAAATGTTATAAGTTTGTTATATGTTAAGTTTGTACTACTTTACGAATACATGTATAGCTTTTTGATCAAGGAGGTCATGTTTGTTTGAAAGTTTATCATTATTTATATTAATGTTTATGAAGACATTACGACAAAACGCAATATCCGACTTTAATGAATTGTTGCACTGAGGTTCTGATAATAAAGAAAACGGATATGTATAGATTTTCACTAAATCATCATTACTAAACCATCTTACCATTGACGCAGATTGAACTCCGACTCTAGTTCTCCCTACACTTCTGACCTCGCCTATAATTTTTGTATGGTTTTCAGTAGCTATCCATTTAGATACTTCACTTTTTAAGTTTATTCCTACTTTAATACTAAGCTTTATTTTTGTATTAGTTATTTTTTTGTAGTTTTCATCCCAAATACATGGATAAAACGTAACTGAAATAAAATAAATTGCCAGAAAAATTTAGTGGATATACCTCTTTGACAATCAAACATTGTTGCCCGTGAAAGCTTACATTATTGATAATACTGTAGGATTATTTTTGGAGCTGCTAAAAATTTCTCTATCGACTACATTTGATTACGTCGTTTTATTACTTTTTTTTGTTTCATAGATTTAGTAATTAAACTTCGTTGTAGGTATTAATTAATTATATTCAGAATAAGACGAGTAAGATTTGTTGTTTATAGAGCTATTAGTTTCAAAAATGTATAAGAATTGATTGTATAGCAATCTATTCTATGGAAAAAGTTTTTTTTTTTTGTCTTCAGTCATTTGACTGGTTGATGCAGCTCTCCAAGATTCCCTATTTAGTGCTAGTCGTTTCATTTCAGTATACCCTCTACATCCTACATCCCTAACAATTTGTTTTACATATTCCAAACGTGGCCTGCCTACACAATTTTTTCCTTCTACCTGTCCTTCCAATATTAAAGCGACTATTCCAGGATGCCTTAGTATGTGGCCTATAAGTCTGTCTCTTCTTTTTACTATATATTTCCAAATGCTTCTTTCTTCATCTATTTTCCGCAATACCTCTTCATTTGTCACTTTATCCACCCATCTGATTTTTAACATTCTCCTATAGCACCACATTTCAAAAGCTTCTAATCTTTTCTTCTCAGATACTCCGATTGTCCAAGTTTCACTTCCATATAAAGCGACATCCCAAACATATACTTTCAAAAATCTTTTCCTGACATTTAAATTAATTTTTGATGTAAACAAATTATATTTCTTACTGAAGGTTCGTTTCGCATGTGCTATTTGGCATTTTATAACGCTCCTTCTTCGTCCATCTTTAGTAATTCTACTTCCCAAATAACAAAATTCTTCTACCTCCATAATCTTTTCTCCTCCTATTATCACATTCAGTGGTCCATCTTTGTTATTTCTAGTACATTTCATTACTTTCGTTTTGTTCTTGTTTATTTCCATGCGATAGTTCTTGCGTAGGACTTCATCTATGCCGTTCATTGTTTCTTCTAAATCCTTTTTATTCTCGGCTAGGATTACTATATCATCAGCAAATCGTAGCATCTTTATCTTTTCACCTTGTACTGTTACTCCGAATCTAAATTGTTCTTTAAAATCATTAACTGCTAGTTCCATGTAAAGATTAAAAAGTAACGGAGATAGGGAACATCCTTGTCGGACTCCATTTCTTATTACGGCTTCTTTCTTATGTTCTTCAATTGTTAATGTTGCTGTTTGGTTCCTGTATATGTTAGCAATTGTTCTTCTATCTCAGTATTTGAACCCTAATTTTTTTAAAATGCTGAACATTTTATTCCAGTCTACGTTATCGAATGCCTTTTCTAGTTCTATAAACGCCAAGTATGTTGGTTTGTTTTTCTTTAATCTTCCTTCTACTATTAATCTGAGGCCTAAAATTGCTTCCCTTGTCCCTATACTTTTCCTGAAGCCAAATTGGTCTTCTCCTAACACTTCCTCCACTCTCTTCTCAATTCTTCTGTATAGAATTCTAGTTAAGATTTTTGATGCATGACTAGTTAAACTAATTGTTCTGTATTCTTCACATTTATCTGCCCCTGCTTTCTTTGGTATCATAACACTTTTTTTGAAGTCTGATGGAAATTCCCCTTTTTCATAAATATTACACACCAGTTTGTGTAATCTATCAATCGCTTCCTCACCTGCACAGCGCAGTAATTCTACAGGTATTCCGTCTATTCCAGGAACCTTTCTGCCATTTAAATCTTTTAATGCTCTCTTAAATTCAGATCTCAGTATTGTTTCTCCCATTTCATCCTCCTTAACTTCTTCTTCTTCCTCTGTAACACCATTTTCTAATTCATTTCCTCCGTATAGCTCTTCAATATATTCCACCCATTTATCGACTTTACCTTTCGTATTATATATCGGTGTACCATCTTTGTTTTAACATATTATTAGATTTTAATTTATGTACCCCAAAATTTTCCTTAACTTTCCGGTATGCTCCGTCTATTTTACCAATGTTCATTTCTCTTTCCACTTCTGAACACTTTTCTTTAATCCACTGTTCTTTCGCCAGTTGCACTTCCTGTTTATAGCATTTCTTAATTGCCGATAGTTCCTTTTACTTTCTTCATCACTATCATTCTTATATTTTCTACGTTCATCCATCAGCTGCAATATATCGTCTGAAGCCCAAGGTTTTCTACCAGTTCTCTTTATTCCGCCTAAGTTCGCTTCTGCTGATTTAAGAATTTCCTTTTTAACATTTTCCCATTCTACTTCTACATTTTCTACCTTATCTTTTTTACTCAGACCTCTTGCGATGTCCTCCTCAAAAATCTTCTTTACCTCCTCTTCCTCAAGCTTCTCTAAATTCCACCGATTCATCTGACACCTTTTCTTCAGGTTTTTAAACCCCAATCTACATTTCATTATCACCAAATTATGGTCGCTATCAATGTCTGCTCCAGGGTAAGTTTTGCAGTCAACGAGTTGATTTCTAAATCTTTCCTTAACCATGATATAATCTATCTGATACCTTGCAGTATCGCCTGGCTTTTTCCAAGTGTATATTCTGCTATTATGATTTTTAAATTGGATGTTGGCAATTACTAAATTATACTTCGTGCAAAACTCTATAAGTCGGTCCCCTCTTTCATTCCTTTTGCCCAGCCCGTATTCACCCACTATATTTCCTTCCTTGCCTTTTCCAATGCTTGCATTCCAATCTCCAACTATTATTAAATTAATTAAAAAAAGTTAAAATATAAATTTTATTAGATAAATTTACACTGATCGCTTAAAATTCTATGGAATTTTATTTTCTAAAAATATCACTTTACCCTAATAGTGATCCTTAAGTATAATTTCAGCTATAAGTATGTCTAAATCTTAAAAAGGCTTTATCCAAAAAGTTATTATTGGGATACATACCATTTTAGAAAATATAAAACTGTTAATCAAGCAGTATTTTATGTTAAAACTCAACAAAATTATGGTTACAAACTTGATTTTTTCACAGAAGTCATGATGACATTATTGCTAAAACTAAAATCCGTAGTTTTGAAATTTTTACTTTTGCACACCGATGAAATTTTACACTAAAAACAAGTAACGGCTGCCTAATTAATAATAGAAAAAATAACAATTACTGAACAAATATTTGAAATTATTTGATATTATATTTTACACATCTAATAATTTTAGTGCAATGCAACCATAACATTAACATAAAATCGTCTCATGTATTTAAAAGTATTTAAACGAAATATTGTGAACAAAGACCTTTCTTATGAAAACTTGAAGAAGTTTAAAAAGGTTTTGGTTGTTACAATGGAAATACATCCTTTAAAATCTTATGAAATAGATCGTATAAAAATCAGTTAGCACCTTCCATCATTATTTTTATACGATTACTTGACAATCCTATCATAAAAATTTTTTTAGAGTACATTTGTTTTGTCTTCAGTCATTTGACTGGTTTGATGCAGCTCTACAAGATTTCCTCTCTAGTGCTAGTCGTTTCATTTCATTATACCCCCTGTATCCTATATCCCTAACAATTTTTTTTACATATTCTTAACGTTGCCTGCCACAATTTTTTTCCTTTTACCTGTCCCTCAAATATTAAAGCGAATATTCCAGGATGCCTTAATATGTAGCGTATAAATCTGTCTCTTCTTTTAACTACATTTTTCCAAATGATTTTTTCTTCATTTGTCACTTTATCAATCCTTCTGATTTTTAACATTCTCCTATAGCACTACATTTCAGAAGTTTCTAATATTTTCTTCTCAGGTATTCCGATCGTCCAAGTTTCACTTCCATATAAAGCTACGCTCCAAACAAATACTTTCAAAAATTTTTTTCTGACATTTAAATTAAATTTGATGTAGAGTAAGTTATACAGGAGGAAATTTTCCCTTCCAACTTTTCCTGTTCTGCTTTTTATATATTTATTAAATAAAAATGTTAGGTGCCATTTTGAAATTTAAAATTTTATAAAAATCATTACAAATATGTACGAGTAATCTTCCGTTGTAGAAAAATCTTAATGTAAAATTTAAAAAAATAAGGAACAGGTGTTTGTTGTAATTTTCTCAAAAACACAAAATCTAAAAAGTAAATATCCCAAAGATCGATTTAAATAGAACGTCGTTTCAATCGATCAAGTAGTTAATATTTTTTTCGAAATAAAAAAACCGTATAAGTTTACTATTTTAGAATATAGTTGAAAAAAAAATCTTTATTAGAAGTTATTTAAATATACAAAGTACTTGTGCTAAAATAAATGAGAGTACAGAAATGATAGAAAAAATGGGATTAGGAAAACAGATTTTTAAAAAATATAAAAACTATCATAAAAGAAAACTGTATAATTTAAAAGATTTAAATAACTAAAGGAAATATCTACAAAAAATACTGTATTTGTTTTTACAAATCATTGTTTTTTTTTGTAAATTATTTACAAAAATAATATAATAAATAATTGTTATATAGAGATATAAAATAATCATAAATAAATTATTTTTGGAGTGTTTAATCATCAAGTGAAAATCTAAACCATATTTCTAGATATTTTGAAATTTCTAGTTTAAAAGATTGAAATGGATTTTTGAATTTTTTTTAAACCCAGGTATTTTTTTAATCTCTCGGTAACAAATAAGATATCAATATGATTTTTTGGGTGTCTAATCTTCACGTGATATTAAAGAACAAATCTCTAGATTTTCTGAAATCTAGATTAAGCTGAAATTCGAGCTTGAAAGGAGTGAAGAAACATAAAAAAAACGTTTTGAACTATTATTATAAATTTTCCTCATTTCCGACTATACTAAACAAGATATGGGCTTCAGTAGATATGGGCTTGCAAATACTCTTCGTATAAACATCAAAAACCATTTTTTGATTTTTTAAATTTCGACTTTTTAAGGGGTGCGACTGTGTACAGTTCGGCGGCTCAACCAACTGCCATTATTATTGTATGTGTGACGAGACTGGCTCCACCTACCTCCGGTTACTTGAATAAAAGATATAAAATTTTAAAAAATTAATTACAATGGGAAACGCAAGTAACCATATAAAGCATATAAAACGGGAGAATCTGCGACGGGGATGCTAAGTTACGAGTACATTAACCACCCAGTATTATACAATAGATATAGCTACCGATTTTTTTTTCTAGTTTCGTTGCAATTCAAAAAAAAAAAAAAAGTTTTACTGAAATAACACCAAAGATATATATTTATATGAGTCTAATTTCTAAAGCGGATCCATTCCTTAATTTTAATTTTTTGAATTGCTAATATCGATTCAATCTGTCAGATTGTTTGTTCTAGTCGGTTTAGGTTAATTATATCAATGCTGTGTTTGTGTGTATGCCTTATTTTCATCCAACATAGATTTGATTGACTTCGAGCCACCGGGTTGGTCTAGTGGTGAACGCGTCTTCCCAAATCAGCCGATTTGGAAGTCGAGAGTTCCAGCGTTCTAGTCCTAGTAAAGCCAGTTACTTTTTCACGGACTTGAATACTAGATCGTGGATACCGTTGTTCTTTGGTGGTTGGGTTTCAATTAACCACACATTTCAGAAGTGGTTGAACTGAGACTGTACAAGACTACACTTCATTTACACTCATACATACATATCATCCTCATTCATCCTCTGAAGTATTATCTGAACGGTAGTTACCGGAGGCTAAACAGGAAAAGAAAAAAAAAAGAAAAAAAAGATTTGATTGACTTAATCAGAGAAGTGCCAGATAAACCACATGCTGTTCAATTTTACATGTATTGTGTTTGTTTTACGTATTGGGTCAATTCTACTTCATAAGGAGCGGTACATGGCTGCATTTTAGCAAACTAAAATTGGAAGTTGTTTATTTCCTGTACTAATGGAGAAGGGAAAATACCACGAAGAATTTGATATCTGTAAACTTGATTGGAAGAATTTTTTAAGGAAAGTGTGTGCTGATACTTTATTACGTAACTCACTAATAATAGGCGGGAATGGTCTGAACGTGAAATATATAATTACTTTTGCCACGGCGAAAATAAAATGTGGCGACAGTTTATTCTCAGCAGGTGAAGTTTGCGGAAATTTTCAAAAAACATAAGAATATTTTGTATGTGCGGTTTCCGATCGAACAAAAGACAGATTACTTAGGGTTGTAATGAGTTTATTATAACTGGGAAAATAGGATTCCTGATTTCTGATTGTTGGGGGAGTTATGATGATATACCTATCGACAATTTTACAAACTGGTATGTAATATTTACCAAAAAGAGGAAGTTGATTGGCACGGATGAAGTCCTACGCAAGAACTACCGTTTTTAAACAAAAACTAAACGAAATTAATGAAATGTAATAGAAGTAATGTAGATGGACCACTGAATATAAAAATACCGGGCGCATACAAAAACTGTTGATAGTTTATTGGCAGTTTTGAAAAGACGGAATCGCAAGGAATGTGGTATATCGATATCTACGGTAGATTCCTATTTTTGCGAATTCATGTCGGGCTAACGTACATCGAGAGACTCGTTCGATCAAATTTTGCAGCGTATTGCCTTGTTTTGACCTCCACAGCAGTGAATATAATAACTATTTTTTACTCTTATAATAGCAATTTAGGAAGTGTGTCCGCTTTCATAATAAGACCCGATTTATGTTTTACTTTTTATACGTAAGATAGGTATTTAATAATAAATTAGACTTTTTTTTTTAATTTTATAATTTGTCTGTATTATCACCAATATATTCAATAAATTTGATTTTTCTGTTAACTAGATTGAACCATATGTTTACATAAACATTACTAATGGAGAAATACACCTATCTGGTTATGTTATTGAGATATGGAAAACGTTAGAAGAAGGTTTAAAATTTAAGTAAGTTTTTTCAAGATTTCTTATTCTGATTGTGAATATTAGATGAGTTCATTTCATCATTTATAATGTACATACCCTATGATTTTATTTAAATGTATGATAGTTTCATGGTCACTCAAACTGGATTATTATTGTAATCGATTTTATATTCTTACAATATGCAAATATATTGTGTTGCCCTCATCCACTATTTTAAAAGTAGAATTAAAATTCGGTTTAATAGTCTTCCTTGATTTTAAATTATAAATAGTCTACTTTTCAAATATTCTAAATTAGCTAACAGTGAATAATATTCCTATTGAGCAAACTTACCTAATTAAAACCTAATATCACTTTTGTAAGATTGCAAGATAGAAGCTGAATATAGTAAACTAGTTAAACATGTTAAGTTACATAATAAGGGGATTACAGTATTATTTATTTTTATCATATTTAAAGTCATAAGAAGGGAGGGGAATAATTTGCTTGATAATCTAAATACCTCAGAATATGAAGTAAAAATTCAGGTAGGCTAAGAACGGCTAGAACTCGATTATTACTAATAATTCCTTAACCATTAATACATATTATTCTTGCTATTTGAATAAGAAATAAGTAATGTTGAAAATGGATTTTTTTGACAACTCTTTGAAGAATTATTTAAAAAAATATCTTACATAAAACGTTTGGAGGATACTTTTTCTGGTTTTCAGTCATTTGACTGGTTTGGTGCAGTTCTCTGAGCTTCCCTATCTAGTGCTAGTCGTTTCATTTTGGTACACCTCCTACATCCTACATCTCTAACAATCTGTTTTCCATATTCCAAACGCCTCTATACTTGAAAACTAAATTTTTTATACTGGTGAACATATTATTCCAATCTACGTTATCACATGCTTGTTTTAGCCTATAAATGCAATGTATGTCGGTTTGTTTTTCTTTAATCTTCCTTCTACTATTATCTGAGAGAAAAAATTGCCTCCCTTGTCCCTATACGTTTCCTGAAACTTCCTGTTTGGGCGGATAGGCTAAAATTTAAAAGTTATCGGGATATATTATTAAGAGGTCAACGCCTTATATTATTAATGTTAACGGGAGGTTACCGTAACTACATATGAAGAAAATACAGGAAAATAGAAGTAGGTAGGTAGATGTTTCTTGACGAGAAATTTCAGTACAAGAAGCACCTTAATTACGTCACAAAGAAGGCCTATCGTGCCTTCTTTGGTTTTTGATGAGTGTCAATCCTAATTGGGGTCCTAATTTTAAGACTATGAGTATTTTGTATAAGAGCGTGTCCGAGGGAATTATGCAATATACGGCGCCTGTTTGTGCGGATAGGCTAAAATTTAAAAGTTATCGGGATATAATATTAAGAGATCAACGCCTTATATTATTAATATTAACGGGAGGTTACCGTACTATTTCATGGGAGGCAATCTTGGTGATTGCAGGCGTGAAACCGATATGCGTCATAAAAGCAGCACCGGTATGTTGCTAAGAAGTCAGGTGAATAGAAAAAAAAAATTCGCGAGATAGAACAATGCAATGTTTTGTGGCAGACCAGAATGGATGAGGCAGAGGGTGGGCGTTTCACCCATGATCTCTTCCCAGAGGTTGTTGGTTTACAGGGCACCCCTTGGGTTCGCCCTAACAAGTATGTGACGTAATTTTTTTCCGAACTGACTCCAGCGATTTGGCCTGGTGGATTCAGGTAAGTGTCCGGATAGATGACGCATACCATATAATTTACGAATGCGCAAAATATGAACTTTTGCGCACGGAGGCTGTTTGTCAGCTCGACATTTTCGGGTCGGGATTAGATCCTTGTGAGCATTTGAAAAAACGGGCCGAATGGGTAATCGTTGAAAATTTCATCGGGTACCTGGCAAGAGAACGGATTGCTGAGAGAATTAAGGGTTCCGCCTGGTTTTTCCTGCGTCTTGGTTATGTTGTTTTTTGTTTTGTTTTTTGTTACAAGGTTTAATGTTTTAGTAGTGTTTTGTTTATTGGGTTTTATTTTTAAGTTTATTTTTATTTCTTGTTTTGTGTTATGTTAAGATTGCGTGTTGAACTCATCTTCTAACCTATCGGGTAGGTAGTTGCGTTTTTAATTTCAGTTCCTTCATGTCAGTTTTGTTAAACCCTCGAAATAGATTTTCTTCTTTTTTTTTGTTTTACAGAATTAATTTCCTAATAGAACACCGATGGGGAAAATCACATATAGTATTCGCATCGGTGACATCCTGACTGAAGTAAAATAAAGGCTGGGAGATGGCTTTTGCCGGGGTTCTGAAAATGATCTCCGGTAAAGCCCAAAAGGGCTAGGTACGAAAAGGGTAGCGTGGCAACCAAAACTGCCACATGGAGTGTGTCTTTCCCTAAGGGGACAGGATGGTTAATGAAAGAAGATTTAAAGAGAATAGTTACACTTTTTAAAGAAATTATTATCAATGGCAGGATGCCGTGGACTCCCCCCGGTAAACAGTCCTGTAGGACGTAACCCTTCGGGGTCTACCCAACGTCATAAGAGCAATCTGACCACCTGTTCAGGAAGGCCAAAAAGCTCCTCAGCGGGGAGGCTGCCCTTCCCGGTTCTTAGCTACTTCGCTACAGGCATGCATTGCGCTTACCCATAGCCTCGGGCCCTCAGTCCACCCTTGCCATCATTGGACACACCCCGACTCACTGCTCTTGCTTGCAGGCGCGCGAGGGCGGCGTAGGCAAGAGGGCTACCTCTTGTCACTACGCGTGCCACGCTTCGAGACTCCCTTATAAATAAAATATACCCCTTAGAGTTTGTTTAAAACAGATTTAAATTTTCACTTTTACAGACTTTTAAGAAGTCCACCGGCTTGTAAATAAGCAACTATTTTTTCTCCATTTCCATTATCCAAATCAGCAGCAATTTCATTTCTTAGCCGGAACCTCTTTCTGAGGTCCTCATATATGGTACAATCTTCCATTAGAAGCTTAATTGTAAGTGTTTTATTACAAACACCGCACATTGGTCTCTCTTTTCCGGTTAACAAATATGAATTTGTTATTCGCGTGTATTATTATTATTACTATTATTATTATTATTATTATTATTATTATTATTTTCATTAAACTGAACAGGATAAGTGAAGAAACATGTTTTTATTCGTATAAAATATAATACATGGTCAGCATTATAAAAAGCTATAATTATAATGCAAATAAAAATATTTAACTTATAAATTATCCACTACATAAATTGAAACAATTTATTATGTTAATTAAAATATATTTTTTAAAACAGCCCTGTCAAACAGTTTTGTTCTCTTACGTTCTTGTATTTTTCATTTCCAAAATTGTAGATTACACGACGTCATCGCATTAATTTAACCAGTTTTTTATCATTCATATCTACTAATGGTGTTTTGAATACAGTAAATAAATAATAAATTTAGACGGTAAAATAAAATACATAAGAATTACAAAATTATTTAGGAAAATATATACAATTTAACCAAATAAATAATAATGCTAGCACACACAATTAAGACAGTAAAAAACCAAAAAATATAGTTGGCAACTAATTTTATTTTCACTATCTGCTAGTTTCTTCGTACTTTTCGTAGCGGCACTGTCACAGACATCTTTGATTTGATATGTCTATTACAAAACAGGATAATGGTATTTTATTTTACTGCCACTGGTGGAAATTCACTGCATTCTAAGAATTTGACATTGTCGGAGTACACAATAAAACGGATTGAGGAATTTGTCTAATATATAAAAGTAAAGGAATTTAACGTATGCTTAGCTATCTGAAGGTGATGACTCTCATAAATATTTTTAAAATTAGTCAAGCGAACATTTTATCATAACTCTCTTTTTCTGTCAAAAGAGTACTGAAGCATTTTATTATTTTTTTTTATATTTTTTTTTTAGTCTAATATGTTACAAACATTTCTTAGTCTAATGAAAATTTTATATTTTTTATGTATTATTACAGAAGCGAGTATATAATTTTACCATCATGCAAAGGAAAAGTTGCTTTGAAAACTGGTGAAGCTGATATTATGTTGACACCTGCAGTAATTTCTGGTGAAGATCTGGATGAGTATGATCATTCTATGCCTGTGGCATCTTCATGGTAAGGTAATCAATGTGTAGAGAAGAAAATTAAAAGTTGTAAAAAATATTGTCTTTGAGTATGAAGTATCATGTATAAATATATATAATAATTATACAATTTTTTTTTTATAAGGGAGTTCAGAGATACGGGTTTATATAATATGTAGTTATTCAGAACACAATAATTATTTGGCTCATTCTCCGGCTATTAGGGAGAAAATTAAACGGTTCCAAGCCAGTTGTTAGAAGTATAATCTTAAGTGAAAATTTGTTTTTAAAAAAATTAATAATAAAAAGTAATTTTTGCATGGTGTAAGAACAAAATAGTAGATCCTATGACCTTGATCGATTATGATAACCTTGATCTCATCGCGTTGATCAAGTCCATAAAAATTTTTTTTATTAGATCTTTTTCATTAAAATAAAAAAATTAAGAAGTAAAAAATGTAATATTTAATTTTCAAGGGAATTAAACAAAAAATTGCAAGTTTACGTCGACGACTTAATAGAAGTATATTATTACGATAAAATAAACGTAAGGTATGGTTTTGCAATATAATGATTTTTTTATGACCTTTTTGGGCAGTATTTTTATTTTACTTAATTAGACATTTATTTTATATATATATATATATATATATATATATATGAGTATATATATTAAAAAAATACAAAAAAAAAATTACAAAAATATATTTGATTACATATAAAAAATTATTTTTTAAAAAAGTTTTAACATTAATAAAAAAAAGAAACAAATTAGAAAAACCCTCTAAAAAGTAAAAAAATAAGAATTAAATGAAATTGAGAATTTTAAACAAAAAAAATATAATATATTAACAAATATAAAAATGCACTGAAAAGTAAAAAATAAATTATATAAATATCTAATAAATAACCAATAAATAAATGTAATAATTATTAAAATTAAATTAATGAAATTATTTAGTTAAATAAAAGCGTGACGCAGTTTTTATAATTTATTTAAAACTACACAACATCTTTATTTTCACAACAATTAATCTTCATTTTCACTTTCAATAACGACGCGAGGAGGCGGAAAGGTCTGCTGGAACCTCTCCAGTTGAGACTGACTAGCTACAAGTAACAATCTGGGAAAATGCACCCACTCGCTTTCTTTGTACGTGTTCTCACATAGTTGAAGTTCATTTTTCAAATTCTGCTTGTAATCTAAGCCAAATTTTTATTTGTGGCTAATAAACTGGGGGATGGCTAAGCGGGTTTCACCACTTATATTCTTGTAAAATTTTAGATCGAAATCAAGTGTCATATGTCCATCTCCTATTTAAAAAAATTAAGTTTGATTCAATATGAAGTATCCAAGAAGGCGGGCAAAGATTAAAACCCCACCATAATGTAGATGTTTTTAAAAATGAGAACCTCTTTTCTTTGTACCTCCAAATACCCCTCAGATATGCAGTATAAAGCTGTTTCCATACTTAAATATCACTCTGCACATTCATATATAATTATTTACAATTGAATTATATACAATAAATTATGAAAAAATATAATTAATTGAATTTAATGAAATTATAAATTATATAATTAGTCATTTTTTCCTCTCATCCTTATCATTAATCATTTTGGGCATTGATTCGATAATTACTTTTTTAATGCAACAATACCAGATGCAGGGGTGTGTAGCTGGTACTTTTTACTTTTGTTAATTTGTATTTGTAACCTAAAAAAAAAACTAGAGTAGCTGCCCCAGATTTGATAAATAAGTATCAAATCATACATCTCAATGATGTTGTTAAAAGGTACAAATGATAAATTATGTTTTTTAACAACAAAATAAAGAAAATAAAATTGTGGATGACAGTTTATAAAAAAATTCTACTTATAGAAAATAATCAAAAATACTTAAATTTATTTATTGGAGGGGTTTCAAAATAATATTATACGTGAAAAATAATTAGACTTTTTTTTCTAATTTATATTTATTAGAAAAAAATCATAAAATACTTGCAAAAATAGAAATTAAATTATTAAATAAGACTTAGGGGTTAATTTTAGAATATTTTTAAAGTTCTAAATTTATAAAAGAAAAAGATTTTCTCTTTCTCAATGCAAATTAAAAAAAAAAAGAAAAATGCTAACATTGAAATGGTCATTTAATAAGTGTAAAGCTTTTTAAAGTTAAAAAATCTTATGATCAGAAATCACGTGGTTTTCAGCTTCCTTTTCTTTCACAACAAAAAATAATTATTGTTCTTGTTCTTTTGATATGTGTTGACAAAATTTAATAAAAATCACTTCTTAGGTTTTAGGTCTTAGGTATTCCAGTAGGTTATAGGTTTTGCAGATCTTATATTTACATAATATTTTACTTGTTATAAATAAATATTGTAAGAAATGATTTTTAGAAGTCTTCAAAGATAAGCAATAAGATTAAAGAGAGATAATGAGGTAGACGTATAATTTATTTCATAAAGCGTAGAAATAAGCTTCCAGATGATCTCTTCAAGACTATACTCCATTCAAATTAAATAGGTTTTAAAAATTAGCTGCCAATAATTTAAGGTGATAAAAGATAAAATCTTTACCTTTATCTGAACTAGCTTTTGTTTATCATCACCACTAGGAGTGCTGATGATATGGTGCCACTGAACAAGTTTGCGATGTGTTATTTAAATTTTATTTGTTATTTCGAATATTAATTTTATTTGCTTAAAAGATCTTTTAAAACCCAGTCAAATACCTTCCCCGCTGTATCCAATAATATTTAAAATCAATCATATCCATAACATTATAAGTGCTTCCAGCAGCATTCTCTGAAGAACTTACAACAAGCACTACCTCAAATACAAATAAAATTTTAATAACCTTAAATCAACATTTAAAATAGCATTTGGTGTAATTAATTTTTTTAATATTTTAATTTTATATGTATTATATGATTATCAAAATTCAAACAAATAATCCAGTATTTTCTTTAGCAGCGCTGCTAATATCACTCAAGAGTGAACTGCAATCCTGTAAACACACTATAAAGAATTGTTTTGATAAGTAATCTATTATTTTATAAATATCTAAACTATCATCTAGAGAGCCATAGAATAAAATGCCAAAGTTTAATTTATTGGAACATCAGGACATGTTCCAATAAATTCTTGTATGGTTAGAAATCATGGGACAGGTATATTTATTATTAAACGTAGAATTTAAAAAATTAATAAAAATTTGACTACAACATAAAACCATGCGATTGTAGTTGACCTTAAAATTTATTTCAACTCATTTACAAAATTCTTTGTACTATTTAAGATCATATTGGGAGTATTGTAGATGACTTATATAGCCTTCCGTTCCGGACATCATGTTTATAGTTGAAGGCCAGGCTGAACCAGTTATATCTTAACGCTTGATACTGTCACCGAACAAAATTCTGTTGGATTCTATTTAAAATTACATCCTGGTTTGGTGATCCATAAATTTAATAAAATGTATATTACACTTGTTATATGAAGAAGGGACATATCCTTCCAGAATCAAGAAAGTTGCATTGAATATTTAGAAAACTCTAATGTGTCATTTAAACCAAACAATAAGGAACAAAATAAGTGAAAGAAGAAATTCTGTATAACAAACAGTCATACATATACAAAAAAAAAAAAAAATATATATATATATATCATTTTATTAAATACCATATGTGCAATATTACCTGTACAATTGATTAGAATCACCTGAAATATGTTTCATGAAGAACCAGTGAAGCCATTTTTTTGTGGTAAATGGCTATCGCAGGAAAATTTGGATACCGGTTGACATACATTAAGTGTAGTTTTATTCTCAGTTTGGGCTTGGAATTTTTTCATCTATTATTTCACTCACTACCCATTAGAACAAAGTTTTTTGAACCTTTAAGTTTTCTCTCTCCTTAAATCAATACATTTTAACAAATGTGTTATAAAACACAATATTTTATGATTATAATAAACATTTTATGTTTAAAAAGCACTGATATATAAGTTTATTGAATATACAGTTCTGGTTTAATGCATTCATTTATTATATATTTTATGACAAAATAATTAATCAGTATGATAAATATGATCCAATCACAGGCCATTTTCTGCACAACTGATCATCATAAAGTTTTGTTAAAAAGCTATTGGTAGACAAAATAAGCTATGATAGATTAAAAAATATCTACAACAAAGAAACTATGTTGTTACTAGATAACATAATTAAATTATCTTTTTATTTTTTCTTATCTTTCTTCTTTCATATAAACTGTGGCAAGAAGCCTAATTTTCAACTCTAGCAAAATTAATTAATATTTAATTGGTATTAAATATAAAATGCACAGTTATGTTTCTTAATATCTTTAAGATTCAAAATTACAGTAATCATTTATATATCATTATAATTTATTATATTAATAATGAAAATATAATAACAGTTATAAATAACAGAAATGTCACAGATCATGAGAAAGAAAGTCGTTTGGTCACAAAATGGGAATAGAGGAGAACCAAATTTGAAAAAAGAAGGTTGATTAATATGGTGATGCAGAGGCAAAGGATAAGGGGTAGACCAAATAAAACATGACATGATTTATGAGAGAAGATTATGAAAAAACTAGAATCACTTAAGGAAAAGTTCATAAAAGAGAAGACATTGTTTAATAACTCCAAATATGGGAAAAGCTACTAAAGAATATGTACAGTTGCCACCAAGTAATGGCAAGCTTGGAGTTGTGATGATTACTACACAACCTATCATGCATCATGTTTATACTACAAAGAGATGACTAATTATGGTGTGTCAATATTTCAGAGCACAGTAGTATAGCAGTGACATGCAGGCTTCACCATTATGTGCTAGTTACTGTAATTAGTAGTATGTAAATAGAATATATTTATTACATATATTTTATCATCAGTATTAAATAATTTCTCTTTCAAAACTAAAAGAAATAAATAGGTAAAAATCAACATTTGATAGGTCATATTCTTAAATCTCTATATTGAATTTCTATTTAAAATTTGGAAAAATAAAAATAAATTATATTATCTTTGTTTTACAGAATTTTAAAACTAAATTTTTAAAAACTGATAAACTGGTTTTAATAAAATATTAACATGTCTATTAAAAAAATACTTTAAAGTACTAAACTGTAGTTCTTTTACAGATTTTTTGCTCCTTAATACAATTTTCAGGTGATTTTGAGCCAAAATTACATTGCAAGTTAAGTTCTTCATATTATCTGCTATCTCTTTTAGAAATTTTGTTCAGCAGTTTTTAGGTACATTTCATAAGAAATCTACCTATCGTAATGGGTACCATGACTCGACTTGGGGAAAATTTCAACTTTCACATCCCAAAGACCCCAAAACCACCATTAGTTCAAAAGTATATATATATATATATATATATATATATATACCTTTCAGTTCAAAAGTTATAAATATGTGCTACAGATTTATTATTTACCAAAAGTATATATATATATATATATATATGCTTTTGAACTATAAATGATAGTTACCATACTATAATTACAGTTTGAACTATAAATTAATATATATATATTTCTTGTGGTCACGATAATTGCTGTAATTTTGCGCTAATCACTTTCAAATTGACACGTACAATATAATGATCCAAAATTTTGGTCGAATTTGTTAATGGGAAAAATCAGACAATGGAAGTGAAAATGGGGGGGACTTTTTGATATCATCAATATCAAAAGTTTTTTTGATGTTGGGGGGAAGTTTTTTTGATATCAGCAATCATTGGCCCTGGGGAAGAAAAAAATTGGGGTTTGAAGATAAAAAACGTCACCTCCCTTAATAGGCCAGTATTGAATCAGTTTAAAGTGCACATTAGTCCTCTAAACATTACCTAAGACTTTTGTCTGAAACATTTTTGGTATGACCATTCCTTACAGCAAGAGATGATAAAAATTTTGTTAGAATTGTAAGAAGATGGGGCTTGTCATATGCTAAACATGTGTACATTTTTTCAGATGCAACCATTGTGGTATTGAGTAAATTTGAAGTTTTTCTTAACTTTAAGATGAAAATCTTTTTTATCCTCTACTTAAGACCAATGAAATCTACCTCTGCCTTCTGGCATCTTAAAAGACAGAGATCTGGCATGTCATTAAGTGATAATTTTTTATATCCATACAAGAGAGTTCTTCTAATTACAATTTATTCAAAAAAGAATTATCATTATTGCTCTAATAAAATACTGTGTTACATACATTAACACATATAAACTTTTTGTAAAGTACCCAATAGAGGTTCATTATATGAAATTTTTTTTCAACTAAGCTCCTTTTTTGATAATTTTATGAGTGCAAGATTTGTCTCTTTTCTACACATTGCTATACAAGCTGAAAGCTTTTTCAAAGCATTAAGCCAAAACTGCATTTTTTAAGTTATAATCAGCTACTACCTAATCGATTTGTGATGTTAATAAATGTAGAGGATGTAACTTTTATTATTAGATATAACCACTGTAATTGTACATTTTCACTATTACTTGATAAGTTGTTCCTACTGACCAAAAATAACTCATCATCTTAAGTGAAGTATTTACATCCTTGATGCCAGTTTTCTTTGAAGAGTTTTCCTTACCTGGAAAATTTCTGATCAGACACAAAATTAAATAGGCTAAGTTTTTAAATAGGCTAAGTAAATTAATTAAATTAATTAAGTAAGTTAATTAAATAGGCTAAGTAAATTAAATAGGATAGTTTTTTTTAGCAGTGTGCAATAAACCATACGGCCGAAGTTTTTTTAGAGCTTATCTTCATTTCTTTGCACAATAGCTAAATATAATGTTGATCCATAATAATGAAACATTTAATTAATTTCAAAGCTGATTTTTTGCATCTTTTCAGAAAAAAGCTAATAACAAAAGTTGTGTAATACTTTCATGGGATTGATTATTTATTCTTATATAGTAGAAGAATAATGATCTATCAAAATAAATCAAAAAAAGTTGTAAAAACATAAATATTTTTAAACTCTGATCAGCTCTCCAAACCCCAATATTTCTCCTAAAGTATTTATTTATTTTTTTTTTTGGGGGGGGGGGTCACTTGCACTACTACTACTATTATGCCTAGGAAGAAATAAAAATATTTGGTTAAAAAAATATGCAATAAAAAATAGATAACTTTTTTTATTTTTGGTGAACAGGAGAACTTCAGGAGAATTTTTTTTAATGATAAGATAAGCTTGCACTCATGTACTGAGCTTAATATAAAGTTGAGATTATGTTGGAAAAATTTTGAGAAAATTAACTCCAAAAATCTATCTCCTAATTACGTTGACTAAAATTTTACCAGCAAATTTCCCCATATACAAGAACCTCTGGGCAAAATCAATTTATCTAGTCAAAAGTTATTAAGTTTCAAACACTCCAACATTCTTTGTACAAGCATTACTCTCCACTTTTTTGTGGGGTCCCTGGGTCATGAAACATCAAGAAAAATCCCTACCCCATTTTTTGACTGACTACCTTACTTTCCTTCATGTTGCATAGCTCTAGAGCTATAATTCCAGGAAAATAAAACATAATTACAGATAACTGATGAGATTACTGCTTATCCATCCATTTGGGTAAGTACATCAAAAAATTACCTACAGTAATGAGAAATAATATAACTAAATGTGAGAAAAATTTTAGACTTCAAATCATAATTCTGGTGATTAATGTTTCTTGACATAATTAATAAAATAATGTGTATGTAAATCAATAAGAAACAATTAATTTTATTTTCAGGTCTGAATTCTACATAAAAAGAAAGGAGATTCAAGCCAGTTCACTGTCATACATTACAGCTTGGGATATTTGGTTGTGGAGTGCATTTATTTTAACTTTTATTTTATTATCAATATTTTCATGGAGTATGGGTTTCATAAGGTAGATATTAACAAATTATTTTAATCTAGTAAATTAACAGCAAAGTCTTCAGTGAAATGAAATGAAATATCTAAGTCTGTATAATAACACAGTTTTTTTTTCAGTCATGTAACCAGGTAGCCACTAGAAGTAATTGAGAATGTAGTAAATTATATACTCCAAAATGTTTAGGTTGCAATTTCCATGTAGCAGATATCCTTACCAAAACTCTCTCTCTCTCTCTCCTCTCCTCTCCTCTCCTCTCTCTCTCTCTCTCTCTCTCTCTCTCTCTCTCTCTCTCTCTCTCTCTCTCTCTCTCTCTCTCTCTCTCTGTGTGTGTGTGTGTGTGTGTGTGTGTGTGTGTGTGTGTGTGTGTGTGTGTGTGTGTGTTATACAAAAAACAAAATTGTTGAGACAACTTCTGAAAAATATAACAAATGTCATGTTTAATAAAAATTTTTCAATATTATTCACATTTTGATTACATAAAAGGTGAAATTTTTTATGTGTTCAATGCTTGACAAGAGTGTCAATACACTCTTGTCAAGCGTTGAACACATAAAAAATGTTATGGTGCCAGGTGTCCTGGCACCATAAAAAAATGTTTTACGTGACAGTTGTTTAAATGTAATTGTGTAAAAGGATTTGGGCCAACCTGAGTCCCTAAAGTCCCTAATCCATGCAGGGCTGACTCAAATGGTATGACAGCTGAAGACCCATTAAGTTAAGAAAACCAAAGTTTTGTGATGTTCCACTCTGTGGAGATAACTTCAGAATGGTTTTTTTTTTTGTAATACAGGAAATAATTATTACCTTGAAGAAAGTAATTTAGCTTTCATAACAAACTCACTTGTTCAATTTAAAAAATTAAGAAAAAATGAATCTAGACAATGAAAATTCATGTTACATAACAAAAATTTATCACGCTGTACAAAGCTGAAAATTTTAACTACAAAACTACACTTAAACAAAAACAATTTTCTCTGGAATTAAAAGCCAGAAGTAAGTGTACTCTTACAGAATAGACTTTACAGTTTAACTTTTTTAATATAGATTATGGCTAATAGAATGTGCTAAGCAATTTGATGCATCGTGGTTTTCCTGTGAAAACCAAAATGTTACAGATGTGATTTATTGTTTTTAAACAGACATTTCTGTAGGTATCAACTACTCTCTTGCTAAACCAATGACCATGTTCAATAATTAAAAAAACCACAACAATACAGAAATAAATTCAAACCTGATTGGAATGACCTTGTGAGTGCTTTTCTTGTATGTAAGTTAGTAATCATCTATGATTACTTGAAACTCAAGAACTACTGAGTTGATTTAATCTATTATTTTATCTAAGTTAAAGTTATAGCGACTTCTATATACATAAAATATATGTGACTAATTATAGGATTGCAAACAATACCTGGCATTTTATTAATTTCCATTTTATAATCAGGTTTCATCAAAGTTAATTTAATAAAGCTTTTGGTTCATTTTTTCCTTTCTATCAATTTTCCTTATGAATATTTTCACCGACTAAAGATAAAAAAATTTGAGCAACATAATTTATTTTAAAGAACTAATAAGAAAATACTTTCTCTAAGTAAGCAAACTACTTTATTCGATTGTAATTATCTCAAGATCATTTATTTTTTTTGATTCTAATGTTTGCTTTCTCATAATTGGTGGTATCAAGTGATACAGGTGTATCGTGAAATTCTCCAGAAACTGATATAACCTATTCTACTCGTAAAAATAATGGAAAAAGTTCATATAAACATATGTCCTAAAATGCTTCGTTTGCGAGTTACGGCTAGTGAAAGATTTCGCTTGGATATCAGCTACCCCGGTGAAATGAAGTTGTACTAAAATTTTTAGGATGTTAATTAAGGGGCGAAATTAGTGATGTTTTTATAGTTTTTGACCTGAAAATCAAATAAAATATGTCCCAGAACCGTATCTGCTGTATTTTTTGAGAAATCTTGGATGAAAATCAATAATTTAGGGTAAAAACCTTGTTTTTTATGTTTGATGTACTTTGTTAAATGGGTAAAAAAACATACAAAACTTTTGAAAAAATTTGTAGAGTTTAATTCTGGACAGAATGGTGTAAGATAAGTTAAATAAAACAAAGAAAACTTAAAAAATACGAATTTTATTTATAACAGTACATTACTATATTTGTCGGAATAGTATTTAATTTTTAAAAAATCTATATTCTTTTTCGGTTATGTAAAAAATTTGTAAAAACAAAATTTATTGTCAAAAATATAAAAAAAACTGGGAATTGCACAAAAATTAAAAAAATAAATAAATTAAACTACTTGGACAATATATATATATATATATATATATATATATATATATATATATATATATATATTTTTATTATTAATGACAGAAATACAATAAATTATTTGAAAAATTATCATTTAAAGTTGGCAATGAAATAACAACAGCTGATCAACAATGCGCAATACTATATTAGTGCGTAAGTCATTCAGTAAGGTACATTAAGAATATCGAATACGGTGAACTGTGCTGTAGTTAGCGAAGGCTTTCTGTAAATATTAGTATAAACGTGAAGATTTGTCATTGAAGTAATGTTGTATTTATTTACAACACAGGAATACGCCGTTATAGTATTCATTTTGAGTGTGTGTAATGGTAATGCTAATGCTACAGCTACTGCAGTAGAATATGAAATTCGTTTTCCAAATCGCAGGATTCCAGATCCCAAAACAATTAACGAGACTGTTCACAATTTTCAAGAAATACTTTCACTGCCTGATTGATATCCATACCAGCTACGAACTATCTGTCCATTGATCACGCTGTTATTGATGAAATTATTATCGATGCAGTTTAACGCAGTTCAGACGTCAGTACACGACGTCTTCCTAAGCGGATTGGAGTTTCGCATTCGATGGTTTGGAGAACACTTAAACAAAAAAAGTTTTATTCGTATTGTAACCATCTAGTTCAAAATCTACACTCGTGAGATGTTTCACTTCGCTTGGGCTTCTGCAACGGGTGGAATACTAATTGACAACTCTACAAAATGATTTGTTTACCGAAGAGGCAAATTTCACTCGAGATGGTGTCAACAATCTACAGCGAGTGTAAAAGAGAAGTAAATCCTCATGAAACAGGGAAAGGTAATGTTCAACACCGATTTAACGTCAATGTATGATGCAGCTTTCTTCACTATCAGCTGTTTGGACTATTCATATTACCTGACCGCTTAGTTGCTGACGTCACTTGCACTTTCTTTAAGAAGAATTGCCACAGCAATGGGGAAGATGCAACTCTTTGCGCTCAGGCGCAAAGTCCAGTGGCGCTCCTCCCCACTTTTCTTGTGCCGTTTCCGCTTACTTAAATCATCATTTACCTGAGAAATGGATTGATCGTGGATATCCATATTGCTGGCCACCGAGATTGTCTGACTAAGACATTTAAGATTTTTGCGTGTGAGAGTGTATAAAAAAATATTTTATACGAAACAAAAATTCATTCCCGTGAGTAATTAATTGTCATAGATGCAGCCGATTTACTTAAGGACAGCACTGAAGAAGTAAAAAGACCAACAAATGCAATACTGAAGCGTGCTGAAAATTGCGGGGTTATATTTGATAATTTGTTATAAACTTATTTTTGTAATGCCTTTGGTGTAGCGTACTATTTCCAAATAAAATTTTAACTTTTCTCTATTTTATTCAACTTATCTAACATCATTAAGTTAGAATTAAATTTTCTACAAGTTTTGTTTTTAAAGTTTTATGTGCTTATTACCCATTTAACAAAGTTTTTATACGTCAAACATAAAAAACAGGGTTATTTACCGTAATTTATTGGTTTTCACCCCAGATTTATCAAAAACTACTTCAGGTACGGTTTTTGGAACATATTTTATTCGATTTTTCAGGTCAAAAACCATAATCAATCACTAATTTTTATCCCTTAATAAATTAACTTCCTATACAATTCAGTATCACTTCATTTCACGTGCGTAGCTGACATTCAAGCGAAATCTTTTACTAGCCGTAACTCGCAAACGAAGCATTTTAAGACATATATGAATTTTTTGCATTATTTTCACATTAAGAGTAAGTTATTAATGTCCCGGGAAATGTGATAATGTTAGTGCGCGCTCACATGTGCGCGCGCGTGTACAGGTGACTTATTCAATAATTAAACACGCAACTGTTCTAGAGCTAAAACAGTTTTGATATTTTACGAAGTAAAGGAAATGTAATAGCGAAAAATCTTGGTTTTCAAATTTCAACGAAAATATCCATTTTGACCATCCCTGAATCCATTTTAACTAGTTTCGGCGTGACGTGTACGCACGTGTGTATTCGTATCACGCATAACGTAAAAACGATTAGCCTTAGGATGTTGAAATTTTGGATTTAGGACTGCTGTAACATCTAATATTGCACCTCCCACTTTTGATTGCAATCGACTGAACCAAAAGTGTCAAAAAAAAGCCCAAAATCTCCAGAAATTTGGATTTTTTTCTTAACTGCAGTAATAAGTCCTCATTGAGACCTTTTCAACGATATATCATAAGTAGTACTTTTTTAAAGAGTTCCAGAGTTATACCCAAATAAAATTTTAATTAATGAAATATTTAAATTTTACAAGCAGAGGGCACATCGAGTCGAACAGACTTCATCTCCACTTTTTTAACCTATTTTTTTTTTATTTAGTAAAAAAAAAAATGAAAAAATATCAGTTGTTAATGAAATAAAATCTTATGTACTTTCCATTTTTTTTAAATGTGTATATGTAGTTTAATAGATGTACAAGGAAGTCATGTAGTGTCCACATCAGATTTTTTCACTTTTCAACATAATCGCCAGAAAAATGAATTGTTTTTGTCCCATCTCTAAATCAGTTTATTTCTATCTTGTTTTCTACCCAGTTTATTTCTATTTTGTCTCTAGGTCAAATCCAATTTGGAATATTTTCTTTGATATCATCATTACCATTTAATTTCTTGTTTAGTCTTCCTTGAGTGGACTAAACAAGTGGAAATCTGATTGGCTAAGTTAGGACTACATGGAAGGTGAAATGTTACTTCTCAGTACAATTTTTGATGATTTCTCAAGTTACCTGACTGTATTAAAGCCCAGGCGTAATCATAAAGCAGAATACTGCCTTTCCACTAATACCCAAATTGTTTTTTTCAACATTGTTGGTTTCACTTTGTTAATAAGCATATTACATTATTATTATGCTTTCTTCATTGTTTATTGATCTTGTAAAGAATAGACAAAATCAGGACCGTTTGCATTTCAAAAGATTCTCATGAGGAGTATTTCTGTTGATATGGGGTTTCAAATTTTTTCTTGAGAGATAAAATCATTTGCTACCACTCCATCTTGTCTTTAAGATTCCAGTTCATGATGATGAATCTATTTCTCATCATATATTCAAATATTATACAAAAAATCAAGTTCTTCTGATACCATAGTTTCAGCACTGAGCACATGCAAAGTTTCATGTCTTTATGGTAATCTGACAACTAATTTGGAATCCATTTCTGCTTGTCTTATGGTACTTGGGTTGTTTGTGATAATGTAATGAGCTGTACTTTCCTACTAACTGTACTATACCTACTTATAATTCTTCATCTGTAATCTCAACTGTAAAATATTGGTCTTCTTGGATGAGAGAGTTTATATAAGTTTCAAACGCTGGAGTTAAACTTTCAATTGAACATCCAGATTGGTATTAGTCAATCACTGAAGTTTAACCGTCTTTAAATTTTTCTACCCTCTTGTGAAAAGGGTTTGCAGTTCACACAAATTTGTCCATATTGTTTGGTCATACGAGAATAAGTGTTAACTAATTTTTCACTTTCAGTAAGCAAAACATGAATACTGCACGCTGTTCAACTAATCTGCAAACTTCAAGAGGACTGGTCATCATAAAATGAAATTTTAAAGTTATAAACAGAACAGTTTTACTCAAAACACCTAATCAAAAGTCATCACAGGGTTACCAACTTACTGTTCTCAAAATGTCATAATTTTTTTACCAATTGTTTTGCCTCCACAGCTCATATTTGTGTCTTTAATTATTGAATGACCCTCCTACATTATATTACATGAATAAGGAGATGAAATTTAGCGTTTATTTCTGCCTACAATTATGCAATAATTGTAGGCAGAATTTATACCTACTATTTCTGCCTACAATTTGCTATATAATTTCTGCCTACAATTATGCAATAATTGTAGGCTGAAATAATCCCTTTTCGATAACGTTTTTATTATCCTAGCTCAATTTTCATGGAAAATCATTTCTGAAGAACCAGTTTTGTTATTTATTACAATTCTTTATATAATATATTTAACTATTTTTTTGTTAATATATAATTGAATTTAATGAAAATTAAATATGTAAAATAATTTAAATTTAATTATTCCTTAGAAGCAGAATCTATATTTCAAAAATCGTATTGAGATGACAATGACTGATATTTTTATTCATAACTACCATTACTTAACGAAGGTGATGAATAGCATCATGCTGAAATGCCTTAACTTTTCCATATTACTGTATCACAGATGGACCTATATGGAAATAAATGAGATTGTTTAGTTTCTAACTCTTTGAATAGACGAAGTTGATTCAAATCAATAACCACTGTAATAAAATGAAAGATACTACACTCGTTTGATCGATGTAACACTTATAATATTTTTATAATACTATTTATAATTTTAACGTACATTTGGTGATAATTTGTTTATAATTGTGTTTTTATTACAGAGTAATATGTTGTTTAGAACCTGAAGACTGTAAAGATGGAATTAACAATAATAGAATAAAGAAAGATACATTGCCATTTAAAAATAAACCAGTATCTATTAGAGATTATTTACAAAAGTGTCCTTCTTTTGGTGGTTGTTTATTTGAAGTATGGAGTGCTGTTACACAACAAGGTTTATGAATTCATAATATACTTTCTTGATCTAAGTATAATATTGAATAAAGTAAGATATTTTTGGGTATAAAACAAATAATAAGAGGTATCTGATATTTTCAAGCAAATATTATCTATGATTAATATAAAATTAAACCTTTACAAAAAAAAAAAAAAAAAAAAAAATTAGTAAAATTACCCTGAAAACTGGTAAAAAGTTTTTTTTTTCAATTTAAGCAATTCTTTTATTGCAGTTTTTATTATGTTACAAGGAATCAAAATTGGCTTATTTAAAAAGAAGGTGGCTTTGAAATTACAGATTATTTTTCCACTTAAGAAAGTAAATTATTTATTTTTGAAAATAACCTACCGATTTCTACTTTTTTTAAATAATAATAATAGCAGTTTCACATCTCGGGAATGATCGATCTGAGTCAGTTCTGGACTACAAGTTTACCAGAACATTTACACTCACATTTGCAGCTACAAGCTTGCAAGGCTTGTAGCTGCAAATTCACAGTAATTGCATTTGATTGCAAACGTATCAGTAATTGCATTTACATACAGACACATCCAGATCTGGCAGCAAACTGGAAAAACTGCTTTAAATAATAATAATAAGAGTTTCCAACATATAAAGCTTGCAATTATTGATGAATATCTAAAGTTTCACTTCATGTAAAATAGTGGGCACTTATATTACAGTACTTGTTTCTGATTTTTAATTTTTTTTTATATTGTGAGTGTCCTCTCTCTTTACTCTTTATGGTGTCTGGTCTTCCATGACTTCTTGTCTCGTAAAAACCAGCTGTTTATTTATTTGAGAATTTGCATTGAATTGTAGTAATGCCTGGTTTAAATTTTGTATAAAAGCGTTCTTCATTGTAGAAATCCAGATATTGATCATCAACCCTTTACAATTTTATTTGACTACCTACATAACAAAATTATTACTATTGGTATAAAAAACCCAGCTGTTTATTTAATATCAAAAGTAATAATATTGATTAATTTGACAATAAATTTACGTTTACAAAATTAGTTAAAATTCATTTTTTTTTTAATGATGATCCTTTTTTTGAGTTGAAATGATAAATTGCGCCTCTTGTAGGTGGTGAATTATTTGGACACATTGTTCTGTTGTGGTAACAGTACAGTGTACTTAAATACAGCGTTACTCGATTTATGCTGTATTTAAGTACCATTAATTTTGTTGGATATAAGTTGTATATAATCGGTTTATTTAATTTAATCGATACAGTTAAAGAGCGTAGGTTATGTTTGGTTAGATTATGTTGATTTTGTGTACAGATGGATCGTACTTTTACAAAGATAACCTAACCAAGTATAATTTAGGCTCGCTAAGTAACGTTAAATATACAAATTGTAAACTACTTATTAATTATAAAAGTGTGCGATTGGTGGATAATCTGAAGAAATTGGTGATTACTTATCGGAATAGAATTTAAATATCAGGAAAATCCCGCCGAAATCGGGACACCTGGTAACCATGATTACAGAATATATGAAAAGTAGATTCCTGTTAGCCAGGAGAGCTTTGATTCAAAACTAGTAACTGCAAGAATTAAACATAGATACCTGAACTCCTTTTTATTTATTAATTTTGTACATTTAATGTTTCTCTGATTATCATTTTTCCATTGTGTTTATCTTTTAAGGCAGTCAATAAACCACTTTTTTTTTGTTGTTCATAAAATTAACCACTTATAATTTGCAATTGATCTAATATAATGTGACATATTTTGATCCAAATAAAGTATTTATTTGATGTAAATCTTTGATCAAAACTTATTTTCAATAGCAATTTTTTTAAATTTAATAAAAAGGTTTAATAATTATTTTTAAATTATGTAAATCATGTTTAAATTATTTATATAACAATTTATCAAAACCGTTAACTATATTTATCTAACAATATTTTATATTTGTTTATATATGAGAATATATCTTTAATTATTTAACAATTTGTTCATTATTCAGGTACAACAGAACCATTAAAATCATCATCATCATCCCATATTATTTCACTGGTTGTTATAATGTTTGGTTGGTTAATGTACACATCATATTCAGCAGCTCTTGTATCACGTCTTGCTGTACGTAAAGTTGAACCATCTCCATTTAGTACTCTTTCTGAAGCTGCTATAAAGAGAACGCATTCTATTTGTACAAGAACAAATAATTTTGCCTATTCCACTTTGTTTAAAGTTAGTAATCTATTATCTTTATTTATGTATGTAGTTAATAGTTTTTTATGTAGCATTATTTTATACAATTTTAACAAAAAATAGTTTATCTAGTATAATCACAACCTATTTGAATTTTTGTTATCTCCTAAATGTGTAAAATTAGTCAATTATAATCCTATATTGCAGACCTTTTGCTAACAGTGTGCCAACTAAGGGTTTAAACTAATTCGCTGTGCCAACAACATTCCTATTTTTATACAAGACAAGGTCAATAATATACACCTGTTGTATTCTATACAGTAATATAATACAATAATATTTAAACAACATCAAAAGAAATAAACTGTTTTTAAAAGTTTTTATTTTTAACGGGAGTCTTAGCCAGTTGCTCAGTATCAGCAACGTACTTTGTTACTTTGAGTTTTACACAATTTTCTAAATGTTCAGGTGTTAGGCAACTTCGTTTTCGTTGTGGACTTAACACTGCTTTCATGTGAGAGAAAATTTGCTCACAGGAGTAAGTTGAACCAAAAACCAAAAGAAGAGCAAAAGAAGTTTTTTCAAATAGATGAAAGATCTCAGGAGGGATGTCTAACAGTTGAGAATAGCAGCAGAGTTTTCAAAATTTTCATCTTCCAGAGACTTCCTTAGTTCAGCAAATTTTGATGTCCATAATTCTGAAGACCTAAATTCAATCTGTTGCATTTCTAAATCATCAGTATCCATCCAACTTAAAAGTTCCAATTGGGTAATTGTCAAATCAAGTATGTCAGGCTTAATGAGGTATAAAAATAAGGGTCCATGAAGGTGAAAGTTGTAACTTAGTTTATCATTGATAGTAGTTTATCTTAGAGTGCTTCAGTGCACTCCTGAAACTTACTATCTCTTATTGAATATAGATTATTCACTTCAAGTTGATTTGATTGATTATTCACATTTGGAAACTACATGAAGTTTTGATGTTGATGTCATGTGAAAAAATGTCGACTTTCATTACAAATACTTTCCAATAGCAGAAAAGATATAATGTTTGACCCTGTCCTTGTAATTTCAAATTCAGCTCATTTAAATGTGTGTTTATGTCAGTCAGATACATCAACTTTAACAACTAGTTTTCATCTTTCAATTCAGAAAAATGTTTCTGTTTTTCATCAAGAAACACCTTAAAGCTTCAAGAAAGCAAACAAATCTAGTTACGACTTTTCCTCGACTAAGCCTTGAACACTGCTGTATAACAGAAGAGCTTCATATTCACACCCAATTTCTTGTAGAAGAGACTTGAATTGCCTGTGAACCAGTGAAGAATGAGAAAAAAGAAAGTTAACATCTTAGCAGCAGTTGTAATCACCAAGTCCAAATTCACAGATGAGGTCTTTGCACATAAGCTTCTGGTGTATAATACATTAAAAATGTAACAGTTTATGATATATGATTTTCAAGAAGTTTCACACATCCTTTCTTCTTGCCAACCATTACAGCAGCACCATCAGTTGTCACAGTATAATTTGTTCCAAGTCAATGTCATGTTTAGCAAAGTAACTAACAAATGCAATCAAAATTTTTTTCTGCTTTGGTTGTATCATGATAAAACACAATAAACAAAATAAACAACACAACTCTACATAAATGTGATTTTCTCATAATACCTTGAAACTATAGCTAGGAATGACAAATCATTTAAATCAGTGTTTTCATCAAGAGCAACACTAAACATTTGCCATTGTTTTAATCCAATTGCTTGTTTAGTTGTTACATTTTCAGCCAAGTCAGTTATGTGCCTCTCAATTGATCTTGCAGAAACTGGTATTTCTCTAATTCGAGAGAGGTAATGTCCTTATTAGGCAAATCACCAAACAAAATTTCAGCACTGTTCAAAAGAGTTTCTTTGATGTATTCTCCATCTGTAAAAGGTTTACCTTTTAAATCCACACATTGAGCTACTTTGTAATGACATTCAGTAGCTCTATTCTTTGTTCCATCTTCTTGGCTCAAAATACCAGTTTGTGTTTTGAAACCAGAAATAGCTTTTTTGAAGGCTTAACTTTTCTCTTCTGAGGTTGTAAACTTAGGTTGGTATTTAGTTTGAAGGTGAAGATACACAACACTTGCACTAAAAAAAAAAAAAAAATAGCATGATCGTTTTGTTCTACAAATTCATGTTCTTTTGTCTAATTATCTTGAAATGGACAATGATCTAGTTTTATTTATATTTGCCATATTTAACACAAACTGTATTCTGAAAATATAAATAAATCAACAAATTCAATGCTGATATTTTTACATAAAATTTAATTGAAATAAAATAATAATAAAAAAATTTAAAATTTTTCTAAACATTATTTAAATAGGACTTACTGTTTTTACAATTCAGATATATTTATTTTAAAACTCACTAATTAATATCACTTGTGTTGTGGGATTTGGGTAATGTTTTGCCTCACCATACTCCTGAATATATTTTTAAAACAATATTAACATAGCCCAGTTAATACAAAGTAGAAAGAATCAAAGAAATGACACTTTGTTAAATTTTGAGAATTGACTCATGATGCGACTCTTTTATAGTTCTTACTCTTGTGTCAGTTATAACCAGATTATTGATATGTGAAACTTAGAGCTTCTGCGTGCCATTAGAAATTGCTTGGCGTGCCAAGTGTGGTACATGTGCGGTGGTGCCAACCCCTGGTGTACATCATAAGAGACAACATTAATGAATTCTAGCCTTGATTTGACTAGTTTACGTTGATAATTGTTTAACAAGTGAATTGAATTAAAATTCAACTTGTTTTACACTAACTTATTAGAATAATAACACATTTTCCAGTTTTATTCATTACTGAGGCAAGGTTAACTTGTTTTTCATTTGTGTTTAATAGTCCATGTAAACAGATTAACCTATGTTAGTAATATTTTAACGTAATTATTATTTTATTTGTATCTCAATTATACTCTACTAACATTTTTAAATTATAATTAACTACAAATGATTACATACGTATATATCTGAAAAATTGTTTGATGTATTTTTTTTTTTAAAATGATATTGATTTCATTTATTTCGAACCATTGAAAAATCTACATGTAACAGTGCACACTACTAATTTCTATTATACAGAGTAATTAGTTGAAAATAAAAATTTCAGTTTAATAAAAATATCAGATACCATTCAAATAGTAACTATTTCTGAATTTGATATCAAATATTAATTTTCATACACCAATAAGTAGTTTCATTTTAAAAATTAGGAGTTAAAACCATAATGAAAATCAATCTAAAAACATAGATTCTTGCAAAAAAACAAACTATTCAATACTTGAAATCATTCAGGAAGGGAAAAATGAAACTTAAAAAATGGATAATGTTATCTGTTGATTTAGATGTTATTATTTATGTTTTCTAATTAATGTACTTTTAATTTTTTTATTCATTTGACATATGCTTCCTGTTTATATATAGTTAATTACAACAAAAAAAAATTCGGTGAAAAAACTATAATATAATTTTATTCTTTAAAAATGAAAAGTGGTACATTAAACTTATTTTAATATAATTTGTTTTCTGTAGAGTACTACTGATATTATGCCATTTAATTTTTAATACTTAATTATATTTCTATATCATAATTAAATGAAAAGAATTGAAATAAATTAAATGAAATAATATTAATGTTTAGATTGAATTTTCAATTGGCTTACTTATTTTCTTCTTACACCAGCTATTTTACCTTGCTGTTTTTGAAGTTTACATAGTTTCCTAAATATTATAATGTGTATTCCTAGATTATTATATTTATATAAACAACATGTTTAGAGTAGAGCAAATGTTGGAAAATTTTGCAGTAGGTTGTAGTAATTTAGTTTTAGTTTTCTGAAAGAAAACAAACTGAATTTTTAATACTATAATTTTTATTTCAGATAGGTTAATCAGCAGTTATTGCAAACACATTTTCATTGTATTTTGTAATATAAATATTTAATGAAAGCAACTGAAATAGTTATGGCATCTCAAAAATAAACAAGTATCTGAAAATTCAGCATAACAGATTTCTATAATACCTTAAATTATTTTATGTTTACTAGGAAATGATAAAATAAGATTTATGTAATTTTTCAATGTATTTGATATGTCTATAAAATCTATATTACAGGCAAAAACAACTGACACAACAATTATGCCAAAATGGGTAGGAATTGTAAATGCTCCGCCATGTGTAAGTGATCCACGTACATCTGAAGATATTCAAAGATCAATCTGTCATAAAGATGCAATTACATTGGAGACAACTAGCTTAATGACATCAATTTTGTCGCCACGTCTGCCTTGTATTGCAAATAAAATGATTAAAGGAAGATATGCCTATGTTTATATTTCTCTTTTAGTCAGAAAAGGTTTTCCCTTCAATAGATTGCTCAGTTCTTAGTAAGTATGCATGTATATTATTATATATTCATTGCTAAATATAAAATTGACCAGTAGTAATTTTATGGATAACAGGATAGTGGATAGGATAACAGGATATGCATTATTTATGCATAGATATTTGTTTTGAACCCTCCGGATTGGTCTAGTGGTGAATGCGTCTTTCCAAATCAGCTGATATGAAAGTCGAGAATTCCATTGTTCAAGTCCTAGTAAAGTCAGTTATTTTTACATGGATTTGAATACTAGATCGTGGATACCGGTGTTCTTTGGTGGTTGGGTTTCAATTAACCACACATCGCAGGAATAGTCGAACTGAAACTGTAGAAGACTACACTTCATTTACACTCATTCATATCATCCTCATTCATCCTCTGAAGTATTATCTGAGTAATTACTGGAGGCTAAACAGGAAAAAGAAAGAGAAGGTATTTGTTTTGATATTTAGTATTATTCAAAATTTATACATTTAACTTAAATTTTCTGACAATTTAAATCGTTACAAAAAAATTAAAATTTCCATATATCACTAATAGAAATCAGCAATATAGACAAGTATCATTGAAATTTGGTCACCACATAATTAATCTTTTCACAGACTTGGAGTGATATTAGCTTATGACATATTTGCATTATTGTTGAATATGCATGTGGTATTGACCACTCATGTAAACTTGTCTAGGGACTCCAATTTCTAGCCAGGCATTCCGAAGTGTCCAAAATATTAGATGAGGTGGTTTGTAAGATAGACACGTTTTCTATTTTCTCATATAATCTAATTTAATGTAAAGTTACATAATGTAAGTGGTCATTGGGTTCTTTGTTCCATAATTTTGTTGAACTGAATCAACCTGAAAATATTTTCTTTAATTTAACAAATGCTCAAAAACAAAATATTTTTATATATAACAAAATAAATTCAAATCTACATTAAAGTACTTTTGCATTCACTTCAGTACAGTATTACAACAGTTCATGCTTACTTTACCTTTCTTTCTTTTTCCTGTTTAGCCTCCAGTAACTACCGTTTTTAGATAATACTTCAGAGGATGAATGAGGATGATATGTATGAGTGTAAATGAAGTGTGGTCTTGTTTGTACATTCTCAGTTCGACCAATCCTGAGATGTGTGGTTAATTGAAACCCAACCACCAAAGAACACTGGTATCCACGATCTGACATTCAAATCCATGTAAAAATAACTGGCTTTACTAGGACTTGAACGCTGGAACTCTCGGCTTCCAAATCGGCTGATTTGTGAAGACGCATTCACCACTAGACCAACACGGTGGGTTATGCTTACTTTACCTGACTGAAACCATTCCTTTGTTTAATAACAACATAGACTTTATGTAAAAACGTATCTGTGTGATTTATACTTAGATTGCAATAGCGTTAATGCAGTTTATATTGTTACAAAAGTGTAAAGGTGCAGCAATAGTATTTTCCAGACGCAGAGTTGATTAATCTATTCCTAACACATCAGCCTAGAGTAAACATATAAAATTATGATTATTAATTTCAATTTATTTATTTTTAAGTTGGATTAACTATTGAGATCAGCATCAACGGAGTTGATACATTACAAATTTGTCAGACACTAGCGGAAAATCAAACACAGAACCTTTGGTATAATGGAGTAGCACAATGCCATCTTTGCCCCTGAGGTTGTTGATAATTAATTTCTATTTATAATAATAGTCAAAACTATTTATTATTTATCTAAAAAAAAATATTAAGTTATTTTTTATATGAGAATAGGCTGTATTACTACAGGTAAAGTACAAGTCTTTAAAGCAGTAGGTTTTAAGGGGTTAGTAAATGATTATGAAGAATCTTAGTTTGAGCCGATGAGTGATGCATGAAGAAGATTGATTTAAATTATCAGCTTCTCCTTGTCTTCAGTATCTGGATAAAAGTCAAACTCTTGAAATAGATTTTTATTGACAGAATATAAATTTGAAACCATGAACAAATTTACAGTTCTGTAACCTAAAATTTGATTGAACTGTAACATAATCTTCTATACTCAAATAGTTTTTGATATAAATTATTCACTCATTTATATTTGATATAATAAGCCTTTCTGTTATAGGTCAAACCCATAATACTTGTAGAAGTAAATCATTACTGTATACTATTTATCAATAGAAATCCATTTGTCTGGACTGACTTTTACAGCTTTGTCTCGGTCAAATTTTAGTTAATGTTATAAATTCTGCTTTTAATTAATTTTTAATATTATTAGTAAAATATATGTCTTACTAAGTGGTTAGTCTGGTGTATTTCAGGAAACTTTACATATAATTTTGAAAAATTCTAAAAATCATAAAGTTATTAGATGTTGAAATGATTTCTTTAAAATAAAAATAAAATATATACATTACGATTCACCGTATTCAAATAACTAATACTAACAAATGGTTACCACTATAGATAGTATTTTCTTATAATTTGTAACAATAACACTGCTTAGTAGATGCTGATGGTGATATCTATTTTAGCATTATATTCTATACAACCCATGTTTACTCTATGTAAAAATTTTTTAAAATTAATATTCTACTTTCACATTCCTGGGAGTACTCTGGTATAATGTTTGATATAAGATTGTTTTATTTAATAAGAAGAAATTAAAGCAATTTAATATTAGAAAATATTCTCCTATTCACTTACCATAGCAATCTGCCTTTGTTTGTTGTTTGGATTAGCGCAATAGTTATTTCATCCTACTCTTAGAGATACTTTGTATACTTGGAACAAATTTAGTTTGTATACATACCTACTATCATCATCATACCTACTGAACTAACTAAAATCAGCTTTCATAAAGAATTTTGAAGGAAATTATCTTGTACCAAACTAATACTTTTTTTATTAAACAAGTTATGAATAATCTGTGTTTTTTTTTATTTGAGTAATTAAAATAGTGCTACATTATATGCATTCAGTGTTAACAAATTCGTTTTCTCAAAATTAAACAAATTTGAATATCAGTAGATATATTGTCAATAAATAAATAAATCTTGTAATTCTGATCAATACATATTATATAGATACAATCAGGAATGGTTAGGTATGATATTCCATAGATATAAAAGAAGGAATTGCCCTGGCATTTGCCTAGATGTTCCAAAGTAAGTTGTGGCGTCTGATCAAGCATATTTATTACAAAATTAAAAGTAATTTATGTCTGTAATGATTATTTATTATTAACATATTAAATAATATCAAAGTAAATATATGAAAATAATTATATATATTTATTCTGAATCTAAGATAACTACGAAGTAAATAACTATACAGAGAGTAGTAATGGAACTATTTTGAATGGCAGTGCAAAAGATTTATGTCTTAAAAACTTTAAAAATTGACAGAGTAAAATTATTTTTATAAAACAAAATCTTTTCATCTTATTCTAAATAAAAATATTGAATATGTATTTGATTTGCACAGTTGTGGTTTTTGGTCCGCAACATGGTCATGTATATTCATATAATTTTTTAATCATACTTATGTTTATTAATAAAAAGTTATTTTATTTTATCTAGCAAAGATATTTTATTGAATAGATAGCAAGGGAATTGCCTGGTTACTAGATCACTTGAATTTTTTTATTTTAATATTCTTTATTCAAAGTTTTATCAACAGAGTAACATTCTTTCTGTGAAAGAAAATCTTTTAATTATATATAAATTAGTAGGAAGACCTTTTAAACGTTTTGATTTTTTATTAAAAATGACAATGGATGTATAAGACCTTTTCTTTTAAGTCAAAATATTGTGTTAAGTTACATTAAAATAAGTTGTCTACACTTTTGTAGAAGTGGATATTTTTTTTGTCTTCAGTCATTTGACTGGTTTGATGCAGCTCTACAAGATTCCCTATCTAGAGCTAGTTGTTTCATTTTAGTATACCCTTACATCCTTAACAATTACATTAGATGTTATTATTTTTTAAGAATAAATGACTATTCTTTTTAGGAAAGATTACACATTCATAAATGTAACAAATGGATAGGTTTTTAATTTATTAAATAAAAGTCTACAAAATTTGTGTTTATAGTCACCAAACAGTGATTTGACACCCCATTTTTTATCTTGAAAAGTTGATATGACGTTTTGAGGTAGTCCCAAGAGATGCTGTTATACTTCAGACAAGAATACGTAAAAAAAAGAATTATTAGTAATTTTATAATAATAGTAACTTTGGTTACTGTTATGTGCAAAAATTAAAAGTTAACCCAAAGTAGTGTAGTGTAATTAATTTAATTACATTAGAAAACTTGTTTTTAATGTAAAAAAATCCAAGTACATAACACCTTTGTAAAAAAAAAATCATGTAGACACCTGTGTCTAATGAAAAATATATGATTGATAAAAAAATAGAGGATAAATTAAATATTATGTAAAAAAGCAGTTAAAAGTAAGATCCTAATCAAAGAACTCAAGAGTATGGAGTTATGGTACTCACTATTCTTTTTAAAGTACTTCATCAGATTATTTACTGAAATTTCAATAATTATATTACTTGACTGATGTAGTAATAGATAAATTAAATTGATAATTAAATTAAGTTAAATTATAATAGATAATTAAATTAGATATTCATATCTACCAATATTACAAACACAAAAATATAATTTACAGTGACAGTGTAATGTTAAAGTTATTTGGAAAAATTGAAGGCAGCTATTTTTTATTTCATATTTATTTTATTTAATTAAATTTAATTGACATTGCATGCTACAATTATTATTAGTCATATTTGTTTAACTTTTGAAACCTACAAGTTTTTGCTATACTGTAAAATCTAATTTCTTTTAAAATATTTGAAAGCAAGATACTAATATTTATCTTTACTTCTACTGAATTATTAAATAAGAGTTTTGTGTTCACACAGAGTACAACTTTTATTAAATAGCTTTCCATAGGAAGAATTATTTTTTTTTACTTTTTCTTGTACTCTATTGGTAAACATTAATTTTTTCCTTTTCTTATAGCAATTTATGTTGCTATGAGAAATAGGATGTGGCCTATGTTTGAGATATCTGGCCAACAGGTCACTTCAAAAAATTGATTAATAAATAATACAACATTTTAAAATATACCATGAAAACAATAATTGACTCCATTTTACACCAATAGCATTAGTCATACTCATCAATTGACTATTCCTCATCACCTGTGCTATATTCCATATGATGGCATATTGTGTCGTCTTCAGTGCCATCCATTAAAATGGAGGTGACTTTGATACTCTTGGTGATCATTTCATGTGATTTGAATTTCCAGGCAACCTCACTCCACTCACAAAATTGAGATAATAAAGCTTTCTTCATACACTTAATCAGAGTCACTCCTGTTGAACAGCATCTCTAGTTGTGATAAACACTGCAAATGAACCTTAAAAGTCCTAATAATGGAAATGTCAAGTGGTTGTAATGTTCCAGTTAACCCTCATGTTTTCATAACCATGTTGCATGTTTCTTGCTGCAACTTCTCCTTCGTGTTATCTTTTAAATGGCCTCAGAAATTGTCTATGACAAGCATGGACCTGTGATGTAACAGTGTACCTAGACACAGAAACCACACTGTGTCAACAAATCCATGTTCAATTCTTCAGTCATCATCCACCCATTTTCTTCATCTTACCAATATTCCAGGCGATAACTTTTCCTTAGGCATGGTTTTATGTTTAAAAGTGACATAAGGTAGGAGTTTGGATCCATCAGCAGCGATACCTAGCATTATGGTACACCTCTATTTTTCTGCTCCTGAGGTTTACATGTGCACTTTTTTTCACCAGCTTTGCTCACTGTTGTTTCACCCGGCATATTGAAGTATATATAAATTTCATCTGAGTTTCCAACTGTTCCCGTACTGTAGTTGAGAGTGTCTTCTATAACTTCACAACATATATTTGAATTGCAACCAGTTTCTCAAGTACCTGTCAGAAAGTTGCTGCGCCATTGAACCATGAGGGCATATTGTGACATAAGTACTTTGCCCAGCCAAAAGTGGCTTTAAATTCACTCTGGGGAATTCCCATGCTGTCTCATAATTGACGCACTTCAAACTGTAACATTTCCACAGACAGAAAATCCATCTGCCAATATTTTCTTGACATATTCCAGCAGATTAGTTTCTACTTCCAGATATTTTGCCTTCCTACCATGAAAAGTCTGTCAACTTTGGTTTGTTTTTTCAATTGCATCTTTAATTCCAATACTCTTCACACATTTTTCTCATCCATGTTAAACTTATTCCCAGCTACTCAGTTTTCATTTTCTTTGTGCATAATGCTCTACTTGCAACATTTCAATTTTCAATTGTAACTTGCTCTTACAGGGCCCATGTTTCACTGCTTAGTTAGTGACCAGTAAACTAAAGAATGAATATACACAATACTGATAGGAATGCTTTCCATCCTTTTTGTGTTGTGCAATACTATTTGGCAAGTGGTTAAAGCTTTTAAACATTCATCTTCTGTTTGGAGGGGTAGCACAATGTGGACAGCATGGATCTTAGAAATTTACAGTGTTGTCAAGTTTCTCAATACTACTGTCTCTGTATTGCTTTCTTGACCAAATTCTAAGAAAATTATTTTCTCCTACAAGTACCGTCTTAGAAACCAGGTATTGCTTATACACGTGTGTGGGCACGCACATAGCAAGTGGGGGGCTAAGGGAGTATATAGCCTCTGCCGAAATTGTTGTATTTTATCCGACCCATAAATACCGTAATGGTATATATTTATTTTTCCTAGTTAAACTATGTAACACTTATCTACAGTTTACAGTTCACAGTTATCATGACATATGAAATTTGCAACATATGGAAATTACTGTACCTGACTGGGATTTGGCCCAGAATTTTTTAGTTGAAAAGTAAAGATTCTACCATTCTGTCATCAATTGGTAGGTACATAAACATCAATATTTATGAATAATATATTCAAATTTAACTGGTTATCATAGTTTTTGTGGTTTTATACATATTTTTACAAGTCATAACATGTATATATAAATTTGTATCTTTATTTTCATAATAATAATAAATTTTTCTGTGTAGCTTACTGAGACTACATTGTTCTGGGCTTATACAAAAACTTCAACAAAAATATCTGCATAAAAAAATACATTTGAAAACTGTAAAATATAAACCAGAAATAACTATAAATCATGTTGAATCTATTATACATTTATATGGAGGATTTATATTTTTATCGTTTCTTATTTTATGTTTTGAAATCATTTTTAATCATATTGAATTGATCTATGAGAAAATATATTAAAAAGTATGAACATTTTCTTAGCGTGATTTTGCACTTTATAATCAGTAATTTTAAATATTGCCACTGGTTTTATATAACAATAATGTTTTAGGGACTGGTAAAATGTGTAATTATAATGTTTCACTGGGATTTAAGAAATAAAATTTCACTTTAGTGTCTAACATTTATTTTTACCTAACCGTGTAAAAAAAGAATATGTATTAGAGGCCTCTAATAAATGTTGTATTTATCAGAAGTCTATGGATAAATACCCGTTTTCTATGTAATTTCATTGTATATAATACTTAGCACTTAATATTTGCTTTTAAGAACTGGCCGTTTTTATTTAAATTTTTTGTCAAAATTCCAATAAAAAATATCTGAAATTGTCAAAGACTATTTTAGAATTTTATAGTTATTTATTATTATGAAAAGCTGTATCATTGGTATCGCAGTTTAAAAAAAAATTTACCAGAGAAATTTTACTTGTCCGCTGAATTAATATCCAATATACTGAAAATTCCCTATTGTAATTTATACGATCTGTTTATTAAACAAATCATTATTTTACTCATATCAGTATGTAATATATCCATTATATATATCACATCAGGAACGGGTAGATAAGATTCGCTATAAAAAAAAATCTGATGTGGACACTACATGACTTCCTTGTACGCCTATTAAATTATATATACACATTTTCTTGCTGCACTTCATTTAAACTTATTTCATTTGAGAGTGAGATACGATCTTCCAGTTCTTTAATATAAGATTACTAGATCGTGGATACCGGTGTTCTTTGGTGGGTTGGGTTTCAATTAACCACACATCTCAGGTATGGTCGAACTGAGAATGTACAAAGACTACACTTCATTTACACTCATACATATCATTCTCATTCATCCTCTGAAGAATTATCTAAACGGTAGTTACCGGAGGTTAAACAGGAAAAAGAAAAAAGAGTTCTTTAATATAAACAGTTTATTTTTCATATTTATTTCTTTGTTATTATTGAATTACTTATTGTAAAAGGGTTTTTTTTAATTCACAGACTAATAATTATCAATAAATCAATATATTTAAATTAAAAAAAAGGAAATGAAATCTTATTAAAACCGATGTGCCTTCCCCTTGTAAGATCCATATATTTCTTTAATTAAAATTTCATTTGGCTATAACTCTGGAACCGATGAAAAAAATACCACTTTTGATAGATATATCGTTGAAAAACTCTCAATGAGGGCTTATTACTGCAGTTAAGAGAAAGTACAAAATCGAAATTTTTATGGATTTTGGGCTTTTTTGGCCACTTGTTTCAGTCGATTGCAATCAGTCCAACCATGTTACAACAGTCCTAAATCCAAAATTTCTACATCCTTCGTTTTTGAGTTATGCGAGATACATACGTACGTATAGATTTCACGCGGAAACTAGTCAAAATGGATTGAGGGATGGTCAAAATGGATATTTCCGTTGAAACCTGAAAAACTAATTTATTCGCGATTGAAATACTTGCTTTACTTCGTAAAAGGAAGTAAAACAAGAATTGTTTCACCAGATTTTTTTTAAAAACTCAACAGTAATATTGTATTTGCAAAACAAAATCTTTTCATTTTATTTTTAATAAATTGGTGGATTAAAATAATGAAATATAATAAAGTAATTAAATATAAATTAAAAAGTCGGTGCGTGGACTCACAACGGAAGCAAAGCTTCTTACTCAATATTATATGAGTTATTAATGGTGTAAAATAACGTATACGCAATATACACAAATAATAAAATCTCTTATTAATAAGAAATATGAAATAACAATGAAATACGAGTACACATATTATAAAAAAATATTTATTAACATAAAACATAGACAAATTTAAACATAACATTGAAATTTAATCATTATTTATTAGTTAAAACACGTGTTTTCTATACTATGTGGTCAGCTGTATTGTATACACGCGGTAGGCGTAACGGGGAAATCAGCTAACACGTGACGCATTTTCGTGACGGTCATTTTTTCTCAGTTTATTCCCCATACCAAAGCCTGCTTTAAGAAGCTTCGCTTTAGGAATTGACATAAAAATCTTTCTAACTACGACATTCTCAAACATAATGACAGCAATTTAATGTTTTTCACAACTACTTTCAAAAGTTATCAAAAGTACCTTTTAAATAAATGCTAAATAGTACCCCATAAAAAAATAAATAAGATTTTAAAAAAGCTATTATATTATAACAATATTATTTTCGATGTGAAACCTCATATTCAGATGGTACTAAAGGCCACTTTTGAAACAACCTGTAACAAACATTAAATTTTTTACTATTTTTGGTTATGGTTGTTGAAAACCAAAGTTTCTTACGTAAAACATTTTTTCAAACCCTTTTAAAATGGTATGTTGCACTCTTAATCTTTCAGTTAAAAACTTTGAAGTTTCTCCTCTGAATGCTTAGAATGTGGTGCGGTCTCAGACGGTAAGTATAGATCATTTTGAGGTAGAAGGTCCTGCGAAATTTCATTATTCTTTTTTTAACGCTTAAACTGTTACTTAATCGTTGCTATCTTTTATGTAAAATACATATTTAAATGTTAAAGAATAAGACATTTTTAGAATAAAAACTATAGGCTGCTTATTTATTTAGTAAAAACTATTTTTTAAAAGTGCATTACCTAATTATGAAATCGAATGATATATTTTTTACCCCAAAAAAATCCCTTTAGTTAAATATCAGAATATAAATAATATAAAGTATGTATAAATATTTTAAAGTAAAATATATACGGTTTATAATTGCTGATCGATTATATAATATTAAATAATTCGTTTTCCTATAAAAAGATCGATATGTACAGAATTTTTTTTGGTGTTAATGAAATGGTCTAATTAAGAAAAATATTTATTACCAATTATTATATAATTTATTTAATAACTACATAGCTATAACTTTCATTAGCTCTAAATAATGCAGTTTTCACTAGCAACGCTTTGAACTAGCAACAATATAAATAGTTCTGTTAGTTTCGTTTTATAACATCAAGTATTATTATTTTCATTTAACAATGTAAGTATAAGGAGTAGTATATTAAAATTATCTTTTCGTATACTGCTGGCTATTAAATACGTTAACTTTACTATACTGTATACTAGATATAGTACAATTTTTATTTGAGTTGATAATTTCCTTAATAAGCTTGGAAGCTGAGAGTCTTCAAGTTTCAAAAATTGCAGTCTTTCAAGTTTCAAGTAATGAAATCATAAACTAACGAAAGAACAAAAAATCTACTTATCCAGTTATCAGTACCTAAATCTTCCCATTTTTATGCGCTGTTATCAAACCTATACTTCTAACATTACAACGTCTCATTGTTGTAATTTTACCTTCCAGATCTCATTATATTGTACATAATTTTATAATTCCAAAAATTTTTTAAAAATTTAAGATAAGATTATGAGAATTACTTAATAATAAAAAAAATCTCAAAAGAGATCTTTGAAGCGTTTCCATAGAGACAACACATTTTCGGCGTTGGAGGTTCGTTCAGTTTCTTCTTCACAGTCGGAGTGTGTTTGTTACTGTTTCTATATGAGTGTGTGTTTCAGCATATTATATTAGTTTTGTGAAACATCGTTAGAATTTTTTATTTAAAAATTTTCTCATCTTAAAGGATTTTGTTACTTTAGATTACAATAAGTTTAACTTAGGATGATAGTATTATAATTCCACTTTATTTTCATGGAAGGTGATAGTACTGGAGTATACAAGAAAAATGTTGGTGGGTGATTGAATGATTTTGAAGTCGAGAGTTTTAAGGTTCAAATCCTATAAGGATATAAGGCAGTTACTTTTAAATGGATTTGAATAATAGATCGTGGATACCGGTGTTTTTTGGTGGTTGGTTTCAATTAACCACACATCTCAGGGATGGTTGACCTGAGACTGTAAAAGATTAAACTTACATATACATACATATCATTCTCATTCATCCTTTGAAGAAAAAAAAGAAACAACAAGACGAGAGAAGTCGTGGTTCATGTTTATAACTTTATGACAAAGGAGGCACAAAGCTGTGCCATCCTTTTTATACAAGTTAAGAAACTTGAATTCGAGTTTCAATAAAACGGTTCGGTCAATCAATGCCTTGTTAGCTGGCCAGAGGACGCCAAGGACATCGAAGAGGGACTCATCGCCTCGGTGATGGCCTCTTATTTGCTATATGCGGCCCCGGTATGGATCGCTGCCAAAAACGTTAGGCGTAATGTTGTAAGCCTTCAGGGGGTTCATAAGAGTATTCTCCTTGGTGTCATCGCAGGATATCGTACGGTCTCGTACGAGGTGACTTGCGTCCTGTCGTCGGTTCCTCCGATTCAGTTGTTGGCCCTGGAACGCATGTTCTATTTTGACGGTGTGGATAGGGCTGAGGCCGCAGATATAATCCGTAGTAAGTGGAAGGAAAGGTGGTGGTCTGAAGACTGAGCAGGCTGGACCAAACGAATTGTTACGGATCTTGACCTTTGGCTTGACAGGCGCCACGGAGAGCTCGTTTATTACGTAACTCAATGTTTTACGGGGGACGGTGCTTTTGAAAGTTACCTGTACAAATTGCACAGGAGGTCCTCTCCCCGTTGCATGTATTGTGACGGGGAGGATGACGCAGAACACACCATATATATATATATATATATATATATATATATGTGTGTGTAATGAATGGCTGAATAAGAGAAAAACGGCCGGGATTAATGGGATTCAGGTAGAGAATCTTTTGGCATTTATTTTAGAGTCGGAGGCCAACTGAAGTTTGAGACCTTCGCGACCGAAGTCCTCACGGCCAAGGTGACCGAGAGGGGGAGAACAGGGTTCCAGATGATGTCGCAGTAGGGAAGGGTGGACATCCCTATCCGTGAGTGGTCGCATGCTTAGGTGTGCGGCCTACAATGATCTGGTGGGGACTACAGGGGCCAGTAGGTGTGGAAAAAGTTAAGACCGAGATTTGGCTGGGGGGGGGAGGGGTGCTGGCCTGGTTCTTCCCCTTCCCGTAGTTAGAGGCAGGTAATGCTCTAATGACTGAGACCCGGTCTCTGCCGGACGGGCTGGGAGGGTACATAGTCGGGCCTGGTTACCGTCCGCTGGGGATTTGAGGCAGGCAACAGAAGATCCAACCCGGGGGGCCGACCTGCCGTGCCGGATTTTAGCCGGTGGGTGGGGAAGCCTCCTTTGAGTTAAAGAACACGTCCCCGGGCAGAGTATACTTAATTGAAGTCCGTACTGATAAACTATAGATTTTAATTTTAGAAAAATAACGAATGAAAAACAGTCATAAAAACTTTAAATAGCAATGCATTTAAATATAAAAATGGTATTATTTAATATCGAATAATTATATAGAAATATTACTATTTAATATATATATATATATATATATATATTATATATAAGAAAGTGTTTAAAAGGTGCTCGTAATTACAATTTCTTGGCGTTTACTTGTTAAACTGTTATTTAAAAAACTTGATATTTTAAATGGAAAAATATTTCAATGACTATTTTATTTTTATATTCGAACAAAAACTTTAAATAACAATGCATTTAAATATAAAAATGGTATTATTTAATATCGAATAATTATATAGAAATATTACTATTTAATATAGAATATTTACTATTCAGAGCTCTTTAATGTAGCATAATTACGAAACATGATACCCCCGACTGGTTTTAAATATTTTCGTTAAACAAAATTTTGTTTTCGATGTAAAACCTGGTGAACACTTAATCACCTTAAATCAATCTTAAATACCTGGTATTTCTACAACGTGAAAACTATATTTAAACAAATTAAAATTGTCTAAATGTTGATTGGCCACCAATTATTTTGTTTAATTATGTATTACATAATCATGTTTATTTATTTCCATACCTTGATGTCTTTGGTTTTTTTTTAAGTTCGATTTATTGTCTTTTTTTAGTTAAATCTATTTAAAAAAAAAACTTTTTTATTCTTTGGAAGTGGTGATTTTTTGTTTTTTATAATTGTTTTTATTATTTACAGATAACTTATTAATAAATAATCTTTTCGTTTTCTTAGAGGAGGAAATGGAAACTGACTCAAATTCAGTCTAATACCCCGATTTGGAACTGATTGATTGATAATTTAAAACGATTTCTGATATAACGCCGTAAATTTTCCCTTCTATTGATGTTCCCACCGTATTTTTCCTTCTTTTATTGAAAAGTGTAAACTTTCCCTTCTGTTGGTCTCCCTTTATATAATGTTGTGTAAATTTAAAATTATTACGAATACAGTGTGGTTTTTAATTTTCCATAAAATGTTACTTCATTAAAAATTTAATGGTCCTACAAAATTAATAGAAATTGTAAATAAACGTAAAAAAACATTACGGTCACATATAATCAAGACTTTATTGTCGATTGAAGTGCTTCTTTTTTTATCTCTTTTAATTAGTCAACCCGTATTAAAAACTAAGAAGACTCGGAAATTCTGCTCTATTTACAAACTAACATAATCAGAAAATGTTCTTTTTGTCTTACGTAGATAATGGGACCAAATTTATATAATATTTTAAGCCCTTTTTAATTAACGAATACTTTGAAGAAAAGTGAAGGTTGGCTGCTAGGAAAAAATCGTGTATTTAAAAAAATAAATTTATTTAAATTTCGTACAAATAGAAGACTACATATTAAACTGTATAAATTTAAAAGATTTATCCTATAGCTTAACAAACAACGTGTTAGAATTTCATCACCATACGACAAATATACTCACTTTATCCGCATATTTCTTTTTATATAGAACACATAAAGTTTTGATGTAAAAAGCGAACAATTGACTGTAAAATTTTCATAACCAAATTAATCTCGTTTGTAAAGTAACGGAACATTAACCATAACTTAGTGTCATTACTTCCCGTCATCTTCTTTCATATATTTTTTTCTTTTTTATTTATACAAAATAAACTGCATAATTTAGAAGTTAATACTCTTACAAGTACTACGCTTGGCACGGTATATTTATTTACCGATAAATTTGAAATATAAATGCGTTTATCATAATTTATATCATTAAAAAAATGAGGGTTGTATTATTTTACTTCATTAATCAAGTTTCAAATAACTTATTCAATTTTAAGTTATTAAATTGTTTTTTAAATACTAGAAAAAAACACTAAGAGTTTCTACCACTTTTATTTATCCTCGATTATAAGACCAAGTGAAAAGGAAAGAAAATTTCTAAAAATATGCTCTATTATGGGATAAGTTATTTTTTTCTGTTATATTTTTCCATTTTTAGCTTATTTTGAACCATAATTTTTCACTTAATCGATCATTTTTTAACCAATAAATAGCTATTTCAGTCCCGAATACGTTATTTTAAAAAAATAAGATAATAACTTAATAACTTTACGTTCTTTTATAAGCTGAATTATGAAATTATATATTTGTAAGGAAAATTGAAATTAGGAGTGGGGAAATATATTTAAAAAAAAATGATTTTTAAATAACTAATCAGTTAATTATTATAAATAGAAAAGTAATATAACAATCACATTATAATGTAATCATTGTTGAAGATATTTTGTGTTGTTTCTCTTAAGAAAAGCGATCACGTCATTTTGATCCGAGAGTTAGTATATATCCCCTATTTTAATACAAAATATTTAATAATATATATATATATATATATATATATATTTAAAAAATCATTTAATTTGCGTTGTATTAAAGGTTTTTATGTGTTAATAAATAAAGACATTTTCACAACTTATCAATAAGAACATGCTAATCTTTTGTAAATTTCCCGATCAAATTTCCTGTATCTTATGTAACGGTTGATACTGGGAAACTGTTGGTCAAAAAACGCTCATAAGAAACGAGGAAAATTGAATGATTAGGCAGAGGGTATAGCTTTAGGATTTCCTTTATATATAATTTTTACTTCCTTGTACGGAAAAAATCTCGCTGTTCAGATTTCAACGGAAGTATCCATTTTGACCATCTCTGAATCCATTTTGAATAGTTTCGGTGTGACTTCTGTACGTACATACGTATGCAACTCGAATAACTCAAAAACGATTAGCATAGTATGTTGAAATTTTGGATTTAGTACTGTTGTAACATCTACTTGTGCATATAACCTTCTGATTACAATCGGCAGAACCAAAAGCGTCCGAAAAAGCCAAAATAAAAAAATAGGATTTTGGAATTTTTCTTAACTACAGTTTATTACTGCCCCCATTAAGAGCTTTTTAACGGCTTATAATGAGTGGTACTTATTTTTATTAGTTCCAGAGTTATAGCCAAATAAAATTTTAATTAATGAAACATTTAGATCTTACAAGGTACATCTATTCGAATTAGACTTCATCTTTTTTTTTAAAAATAATATATTGATTTATTATTAATTATTAACCTCTGAATGTAAAATATTACGATAATTAATAATTCAATAATAACAGTAAAATAAAAAAAAATATGAAAAAATATCAGAAGTTATTAATAAAATAAAATTTTATGATCTCTTCATTTTAAAAGAATGTATATCTATACTTTAATAGGCGTACACCGAATGTGGTGTTCACTTAAGCTTTTTACTTACTAAACATATTCATTATTTTTAAAATAGAATATTTGACTCAATTTTTTTATAGAATAGATAAATTTCATTGACAATTTTACGGTTTTTGTCAGAAAAAACATTTTTAGTATCGAATTGCTCAGATATCCTGATAGCCATAAACAGTAAATTTTTATATATAGGTGTTAATATAATCTTTCAACTTAGCTTAAATTCTGCAGACAAGTTGTTTATTTTCAAGCTTATTTATTTTTTGCAGTTCAAATTTATGATTTTTTTAATGAAGTAAATAGCTAATTAATATTTATGATTATATGAAATTTCAACTCCTTTGACCAATTTAATTCATTCTATCTTAAATGTTTGAACAAGTGACTTCATTATAGTATGATATTTTATTTCTTAAGAGTAAATATTTTCTGTTATAAATTTACAGAAGAAAATGGAAATTATACTACGTAAAACTATAAAAAGCAGAGGAAGATTTGGGGTCTTGTATTCGGTTGGAACGGAACGGAATGTCCCGATGCTGTTTCCGACAGTCTTTCGGGTATGTTTATCCACCTATTTCTTGCAGGTCCTGGACATTCCTTGCTGATATTATTATTTTTTTTTTTTTTATTTATCTGGCCGGTATTTAATTTTTAATGACGGTAATATATTTATTTTTAGATTTTTTTTAAAATGGATGGAGTTTTGAGATCGCTTCCGATCTTTTGTAAATCGTGTTTGTAGAAATAATTATACTCGGGTTATTCCGTATGAAATTAAAAAAAAAAATTGTTGCCATCTCTCGATACGATTCCCCTTCAGTCAATCCACTGAAAGTTTTTCGGCGCTAGTAACTTTCGGTCTAGCAGGAATACGCCTGATAGAGTCCTAGTTTTGTGAAGAAAACAATGGCACTCCTGTTGCTTGTGGTGCGATGGCATATGGCGTGATCACATTTTCACCTTTTCAACGTTGCAATTTGCAATCTTATGTTGACATTAGGATTATATCAATTTTTTATCTTCGGATTCGTTCTTCGTAAAAAGAAGAGTTACAATCGCAACGAGTCTATCCAATAGTACTAAGACATAAAAATACCGTTAGGATTGTAAATTTTTATGACTTATTTTAATTTTATCTTTAGGCCCTGTTTTAATGTAAAACTAAAAGGTTATTGATTAATTACAATTATATATTTTTAATTCTATACGATTATCTGGATTCGATCATTTTAACATGAATACGAACGATCTATCTGAGCCGTTGTAAGAAATTATTAAAATAGTCTTAATTTAAGTAGAAATAATAAATAATTTATACGATTGAAATCGCTTAAATATTTACAATTTCCAGTAGAATTTATTATCATTTGCCTAGCTATGTAGAAAAAAGGTAGATTTTCCGAGCTTTACATTCTCATAAAAACAATTTTTTTATTTATAAAATAAATTAATTTAAACCAAGATCCATTTTTATAGTAGTCTTTTCTCATATATTGCAATAAAAATTATTTTATTGTCGTATTAAGGGCAGTATTAAAAGGAAAATAGTAAATATTCTTATCATTTTTTTAATAAAATTTTTAATGAATGTTGAAAATTTTAGTGACATTTATTATGAAAATAAAAATAAAAAGATTTTCAAACGTTCTAACTAGAAAATATATTTTACTAATATATAATTTTCCATTTACGTGGAAAACTTTACAGTACGACCATTAAAGAGAATTCTCCTACAAAGTAAAACGTCATCTATGATTTGGGGAAAATCGTAACTTATACACACGTTATATGAAAAAATTATACTGACAATCTCTTCTTTTTTTTTTTTGAAGTCTGTTAATAAAATTCTTAATTGTAATTACTCCTAAGGGATAATACGTAAGAAGGGATTTACTTTCTTTTGATGAAAAACTGTTTAAAAATATTAACAGGTCAAATATTAAATCCACAAAATTTTCACCGAAAATTTTATGAAAAGATTTTTCGTTTTATTCTGTAATAGAATACAAAATCAAAATTCCTTATATAAAAATGTTCTTTCATTCAGTTTAAATATATATCGTGCAGATAGTTTCAGGGGATAAATTTTCAGAGAAAAAGGAGTACGTTAACAAATTTTGTAGAAATTAGTTTTTAATATTTAAAAATTGATCTTCGCTCTCCTTTGTTGATCCTTCTTTTGCAAATCACATTGATGAAATATTATAATATTTCTTCACACCGAAAATTTAACGAATATTTTCATCAAAAAAGAAGAATAAAGCACATTTTAAAAGTTGAATGCTAAATTTTTCAAGCTGTAATAAGACTTTATATACAGTTTGTAATGATAACTTCAATTTTAAGTCTTATCACATTGCTAAAATAAGCTATGTATTTTGTTAGGATGTGTTCCGATTAATCCAAAAGTGTTCTCAAAAAACGTATTTACGATGTAAATGTAAAAGGTAGGTACAATATAGTACCTACCTTCCTACCTAAAAAGCTAGTCTATAAAAAAGTAGGGAATAGCGGAATCATTGCAGCCAGCAAAAATAACTCGTTGCACTCCTTTATGGATTTAAGTTTGTCTCGTACTATTCATTATTCTGATGCTATCTAAAGGAGGATGGCTATCTGTCAACTATTCGTTAGTATTGGTATAGACAGGAAATTTTAAATTCAGTTATTGATAGGGAAAAATGAGAAAATGATAAAACTGCATCTATGTTCAAAGAGTCTAATCTAAACACTACATGTGTAAAATATTATCTTTTTAACAAAGAATATGTGAAGACATTACGCCAATATACCATATGTCCATGGGAGAACCCATATGGCTACAGTTAATATTCAGTAATAACAAAATATTCAAAATGTGGGTGATTTCATAGATCAAGAGAAAAGCGAAGGGCATTATATGTGAATCGTTCGCTATTCTTGTTACTTTATTCTTCAGGTCTATGGTTAAAAGGATTACATAATAAAAAATTGCTCGGACTGTCAGCTCTCCTTCTAGCGTGTAGATACTCCCGAGAAGAACCGTGGCGATCAGGAACTGAGTGAGCCAAAAGTTTAGCTCACCGTACCCCTTCCTGCACCGTGGTTCTGTCTACCTTATGAAGCGATACGTCCATCAACCAGTGGTGACCCCATCCCACACCGCCTGCCAGTCCCTCATCATTTTACTTTGGGGGACTCTCTTGGCTCCCCTTGGTATATCTGCGAGCGAGCTTTCACTAATTGTTGCATCTGCAGTATACCAGTGATGACCATTATGGCCTTAGTGGAGACTGAAGCTTACGCCGACTATTTCAGCAGATGGTAGTAGAGAGTTTGTCATTGAAAGACCGTTTTACATAACCCTCGTTACGCCTACATTTCTTACCGACGCTACTCCTTGCGTCGTTGCGCGTTGATAAGATATCGTATATCCTGGAATAAAAAGGCAATAGCAAAATTAACTAATTCCGAAGTAGTATAATTTTTCCGTTTGCAACGACATTATTTATCAAAAATAATCAGATAACTTTCACCCGGAACAGTATACATATCTGATTGATTAATAGGGATTTTAATCTGCTTTTCAATTTTTTTAGCTGATGAATAATGATTGTGGAGTTCATTATATGTTAGGGATTCATCTGAACGCGCTACTTTATAGAATGTTAAATAATAAACAATTTATGTATGAGAATTAAATTTTTATTTCAATAACATATAGTTGCTTTTAAGTTTCCTGTTAACGACTTTAAATCCTATAGATTTTAATATCTCTACGCTTTCTTGTCAATCGGAAACTTTTTTTTTGACAATGAAACGTTTCAACTTCTTTTTCAGTTTGGAAGTCGAGCGGCATATCTATATTTAAAAAAATAAAAATTCAATTACAATTGTTTCTTTAGATTATTTCAATACCAACAACATGCACTCGTTCACTGTGCAGATTTAATAAATTATCATTTTCATCGGTCAACGACATAACTAAATCGTAAATTTCTCTCCACATCTACCGGTAGAAATTCAATATGAAATGGATGTTCTTCAATTATTTCACCGGGGTCTGCTCTCAACGAAAACTCATATAAAATACGATCTTGATTTTCGTTTCTAAAACTACCCGAAATAATATTACATTTTACACATATTGCATTTACAGGAGCAATATTTATTACTTTATCTGAAAAATGTGTTGTTATATTCGGTTTCATAATTCTCGAACCATAACCCAACAAACTGCCAATGCTCCAATCTGTATCTGAAAAATCTATCCATACAGTGCTTTTAATTTCGCATTGTAACGTATCGATGTTTGCTCGCAAGAAAATTGTTTCTTTAATTTTTTCATTTCATTCTGAATAAATTCCCCGATATTTTCGATTTCATAACTACCTGTTGGTATTGGTATATAATATTTCTTTGTAAAAATATAATTATTATTTTCATCTTTTTTAACATCCTTATCGAATGCGTAACAAGATTTATTATTTTTATTCTCTTCCACGTTTGGAATTGTGTTGGCGGTCATTAACCATTTTAAACCTAATTTGAATTGGCCTTTTCAAAGGTTGATAGACGGAGATTTTTTAATAATCGAACAGTTACCGTCAATCGATAATAGACACGACATATCTGGATAGAAAAAATAAAAATCAAAACATGTAATTTATTCACATAAAAAATCTAAACATAATCGGCCACAAATCACATAATTATCGGCTTGTTATCTAGTATAATTGTAGGTTACATTAGATATCCTAAAATAATTCAACAATTCTTGAAGAGTATGAGCATCGTTTGTGCTATCAAAATAATCTACATTTTTATCGATTTTCCGAAAACAAACCCAATGCGTACTGAGACCGTTTGAAGTGAAATTAACTACAGCGCGTTCATTTTTCCTAACATTTTTTGGTAAACCATCTAACATAAAAACACCTCTAAAATGTGGAATTTTGAACTGTTTCGCGTACTCAGTCAACTCGTGATCGTAAAAAGCGTGTTTCGGTATTGTATTGTAATTATTTGATATGTCTTAAAATCTCTGATAAAATAATCTTTTATAATTTTATAAAATATTTTATAGAAATCAGTGGAGATCCAACAAGCTAAATTTAAAATTAATTTTTCCCTTAAATAAGTACCAGAAATCAATAGATCTAATGGGTTTGTACCCTTTGAATCGACTTTGTATGAATTATTTTGGTTCCGCAGAATTGCGGGACCAAAATACTCAGTTTTTTAAATTCGTTATTATGAAACCAATCTTCATATTGTTTCCCACCATCTATACATAACTTTGTCGCGTTAAAAAAAAACCCGTATTTTTATCTATAATTAATTTAAAATCACCAAAGATACCATATGAATAGTTGTCTTTAATCTGTTCATAACAGACATATATTAAACTCATTTGGTCTCTATATAAATAAAATGATCATTTTTAACAACAATAAAATGTTGATTTTAAATATTGTTACTTTTATATATAGAATCACAAAAATATCTAAAATTTTCCATAAATTTAATAGTTTAAATTATTATAATAATATTAAAAATATTTTTGAAATGAAGGTGAATCAACAATATAAAGTTGAAAAAATGCAGTTTAAAAACACCAAAAATTGTGAATCGATTATTATATCAATTGAAGGTTTTGAGAAAATATTTTTATCGCGAAGATTTATTGATCTTACTGAATCAGATTTGAATGAAATTGATCAATCTACAGATCTATATATAATTTATAAGGGTTTGAAAAAACTATCAAATGGAAATAATTATCTTGAGGTAGAGCTTAAACACGATATTGATATTACAAATTAAGTCGTATACACTTAGATGTAATGTATTTGTTTGTATATTTTTTTGAAATAAATATGCATTTCGCTTAATTGCGTTGTAGTTGAAAGAAAAACGATCTATTTCATTACTTGTAATGAAACTAAACTAACATATATTAAAAAAACAGACATATTAAGGCATCCTGGAATAGCTGCTTTAATATTGGAGGGACAGATAGAAGAGAGAAATTGTGCAGGCAGGCAACGTTTGGAATATGTAAAATACATTTTTAGGGATGTAGGATATAGGAGGTATACCGAAATGAAACGGCTGGTACTAGATAGGGAATCTTGGAAAGCTGCATCAAACCAGTCATATAACTGAAGAAAACAAGAAATATTTTTGGTCCTAAATTACTTAGTAAAAACATTATGATAATAACAATACACTTTTTTTCTTATAATATAAATTTTTAAAAACTCTTCATAATGATTACCAAAGGAATTACTGACTCATACTGAGTCATACTTGCTCTAAAGTGGAGTCAGTGTGAAGATTCCAACCTTTCATTTACATCCGAAAATTTCGGTTTTTTTCTACAAGGTTAAATGCTGAATAAGGTCGTTTAATTCACCTTGAATTGTCAAACGAGGTTCACGAGAAGAGGATTCTGCTTCATTATCCTCATATCATCATCCTTTATCACCCTCTGGATCATCTTTCTTCTCATTTCTAACTTCAGAGGCTACGTCATATTCCGATTCACCGTAAAAAGTTAGATGTGTTGGAGGAAACTGTAATGAAAATAAGTACCGCTTATGATATATTGTTGAAAAGCTTTCAACGAAGGCTTATTAGCCCTTGTTAAGGGCTTATTAGCCCTTTTTTTTGCAGTTAAGAAAAGTCCAAAATCTAAATGTTTCAAAATTGAAACCGCGTTTTATTTAGAGGGTTGACTGTATGCACATTTTTAGCCCGGTCGATAGCAATCAAAAGGGAAGGTGCACAACTAGATGTTACAACAGTGGTAAATACAAAATTTCAACTTTTTATGCGTAATCGTTTTTGAGTTACGCGTGATACATATGTATGTACATACATACATACGATGTCACGCCGAAACTAGTCAAAATGGATTCAGGGATGGTCAAAATAGATATTTCTATTGAAATATAAAAGCCGAAATTTATCGCGATTACAATACTTCCTTTACTTCGTACAAGGAATTAAAATTTAACGTACCTTGAACAGAACTAAGGATTTTGCAGTTTTTCTTTTAATTTTTTCTTTTCATAATTATGTACATAATTATGATTATGATTTCTGTACGTCATTTTGTATTTATCCACTATTCAAAGGAAACCTAAAGGAAATAAATTTAAGGAAAATATATATATTAAATTCAACACAAGTATTTTGTGTATATTTTATTATTTTTATATTAATTAATGATTTATTCTTAAAATATACAAAATATATTATTGCCTATATTTTATCGTTACAAATTATACATAGAACTTAATATAAGTAAATCCTAAAATCACCATTTATGCTAATATTACTACTAAATTAAAAACATATTAGATTTAAATTATAATTCACTAAAATATAATGATAATATAGATTGTACTGCAGGCTGTACGTTAAATTAAATAAACAATTAATGTTGGCAGTGATTAGAGATTGATACTTTTTCTTAGTTTATTGTTTTTAGACCTAAGTTTTCCAGACATAATATTCCAAACTTAACTAAGTACTACCTTTGTGTTTTCAATAATAAAAACTATCGAATTTTTACTATTTTGTACAGTATATTGATAGTTAACAACAGGAAAAATATCGTATGTTAAAAAATCGACTTTACTACAGTTGGCATTCAATTAATACATTGCAGATTTAATAACTGTCAAATCCATACCTGTCTTAGTTTTTTCTTCCCTACTGTATGAAAAATAAACAAATTATTACTTTTTATAATTTTCCGTTAGTTTGTTTTATCACAAAAAAATTTTTTTTTTCTTTATTTAGGACCTAAAAGTTTTTTAGAATATATAAGAAATATTTTTAATTAAAAAAAATAGTGACATTAGCAAACAATTTTTTTAACTAAGTAATATTTTTCTATTCATATTTTTTTTTGTCATGAAAGAGTGGGCATCAAAAGCTATGGTCATTAATCCAGTGGATATTGGTTGCGAATGAAAAGATGCCATTCTAGACCGGGATTCGAACCAGGGACCACCACACGAAATGCCGAGACGAGATTACCTGGATAATATATATAATGATATTTCACAAATATTTTTTCAAAGTAATATATATATATATATATATATATATAATATATATTTAATTAACTGCTAGCTTTTTTCAAAATGAAATAGAGGTAAATACTTCTAAGAATGTTACTAAATAATTTCGATACTAATTAATATATATTAACGACAAATTAAAATTTAACAATTATTAAATCACAATTTCTTATTCTTTAGATTTATTTTTATTTCCTCGATAAATGAATTTACTATTTTAAGTAAAATTAAACTACACGCAAGTTATTGAAAAATTAAAATGGATCTAATGCTGGAAAAAATAATAATTCGAGTAAATTACTGAAAATAATCTCCTTCAAAAAAAAATTTTTAATAATTTTTTTACACTTCATATTACAGTAATTACCGGTAATGTATAATATATATATATATATATATATATATATATATATATATATATATATATATATATATATAAAACCTAATTTAATCTATATTAATTTACAATCTTATTAAAATTAATTGAAATAATATGTATAATTTTTTTAATATAAAAAGTTGTTATAGCTTGTGCAATATAGAAAAAACGGATAATTTACTGTAGGTCTGTTTATGTAAAATTAATTATATCTTCTTGTTTACATGCTCTTTAAAATTTGATACTATCATTATCAAATTATAAAAATATTAAATTAAATATATTTTACACCTTTTATTTACAAAAACGTTTTTTTTACTAGCTTCTTTATTTTTGCTTCTAGTAGGAATCTTTATTTACATCGGAAAGTTTTGTGGAAATTAATTTTAATACATACTATGTATTTTTAATTTTTTTACGATTTTTTTATTTGAAAAAATTTTAAATATATTATTATGTAAAATTTCCTTTCTTAATTCTTACTCTGAAAAGCAAAATATATTTATAAAAAAAGAATTTAAAAAAATCACTACCAAACGTAAGATAGTAAAATAGTACTTTTATGAAAAGTGGTATTCAAACTCATACACATTATGCGTCTTAAAATAATTATTCTACAATTAAAATAGAATATAAATATATATGCTATTAATATAAATTTAAATTAGACGTACATCAAACTAGCTTAGACATCCATATTAAAATTAAATATATTGCATATTAAATATAAGCCGCACATCAGTAAATAATTTTCCCAACTATTACAGAAAATAATGGAGTAAAATAATTTTCCGTCAAAAATGCACCTCGATATACACATTTTTTTTCTGACACAATGAATCATGAAACACCGAAATTCGGGGAAAACCCGTTTATGCTAAATTTAAATTATATAGTAAAACGTTACAAGTTTCTCAACAAACTACAATGTTTTAAAGAAAATTGCTCAGCATGATATTATGGACCAGTTTTTTTTTTTAACTATATAGTAGAATACTTGCTATCAATATTTATCAGTTGAATTCAGAAGAACTTACAGAGTAAGTATAATAACTCGTGTAACAAACGTAAAAAATAAACCATCCCAACCTAATTTTACAAAATGGTAATAAACATCATGAAGCTTGATATAAAACTTTGTTGGTGATGGGAATATGAAGAATGAAAGATGGAAATTGATAAAATGTTAGAGCAGTCTCAAAGGCTTCAAAAACAAAAAAAAAAAAAAATTGATTCGGAATGGATGAAGATAAATAGCCAAAAGGTTTGTATATATAGGATTATGAAAGATAAAGTAACCAAATAGCGCTTTTTGCAGGTAAGTTCTATCAGGAATTATCTGGGTTCTACGTGTGATGTCGAGAGTTTTTCAGAGCTCTGTTCTGTATTGGATTTTCATATCAAACCTTCTTGCTCTGGATTACGTCACTCTCGCATCATTTCCAGACGACACGGCAATCCTAACTGATGATGAAAATTTGAATCCACCTTCTGCGTAGCTAAACTTCAATCAGTGTTAGACGAGATCGGAGCGTGGCTGACGAAAAGGAAAATGGTGGTGAATCAGAACAAATCGTGTCATGTGACTTTTAGGATGAGAAGGGGTGATTGTCCACGGGACAACCTGAATGGCGTCTACATGCTTCACACGGATCCGGTACGGTATCTTGGCCTACACTTGGCTCATCGCCTGACGTAGAAGAGCTGCTTGGTAGAAAAAAAGAAATAGCTTAACATTAGGGAACTAAACTGGTTGTTGGGCAGAAAATCACAATCAAAATCAATATCAAAATTGATATTTGATAAACTGTTGATCTATAGAATTATCCTTAAAGCTCTCATATGGGATCCAGGACATATGGGATCCAGCTGTGAGGAACGACGAATAACAGCAATATTGAAATAATCCAATGATTCCAAAATAAATTGGTGAGGATCATAACAGAGGCGCCATGGTTGTTGGGGGTAGAAAAATTCGTGGCTATCTAGGAAAACCTGTTTACGAATAAAAAATGTATCTTGCGGTACAAACAGAGGTTAGACAAACATGTAAATATCTGGCATAAATTTACTGGACAATAGAAATGACATCAGGTGATTAAAACATTTCCGTGTGCTGGTCCTGGGGGATTTATCTAGAGAAAGTGCTGGACCGGGAGAAGGAACCTAAGAGTTGGAACACAGGATGAGTCTGTTGCTGTGTAGTGAAAGTCACTTCAATAGTCTACAAATTACAGCTATATTACCGACAAATATTTGTTTTATTTATAGTGTTGTTTTTATATATTGGCATTAATAGTGGACATTGTTTTTATTTTTTTCTACCTGCTATTTTATTTTTTATGACTCTGTTAAGTATTGAAGATTATTTGGGCTACTTATTCTAGTAGTTTTTCTATATCTGAGGTGCTGAACCTTTGTATGCTTTAACAAGGGGTTTCACTGGGAACCTCTTCACGTGATTATCATTAGTTAAATTAATTTATAATCTCCTATGAGGTACCGACTGTAAACGCTACTAACAGATGATAAAACAGAAAAAAAATGTAAACATCCAATTATATTTTTTTCAAGACAAGGTTTCCGTGTTTGTTAAATGAAATGAAGAATCAATCTTCCATTCTCATTATTATAACGGAAAGATGGATAACAGGAAAATTAAATACTATTTCACGTTAAATAGATTGTTATATTTATCCTATTCAATTATTGTGTATATGTTAATTATTATACCATTAAAAATAATCAGTTTTAATAATCTTTTTATTTAATTAAAACAAATCTTTTACCAAAGTATAAGATTAATACGAACGTTAGATCATAGCATAAGTTGTATTTCAATAATGTTATTAATTTTCTAACAGGTTTTAGTCCTTTAATATATCTAAGGAGGTAAAGAAGTAAAATTTATTTCACTGAACTCGGTGTTTATCTTTTAAATTAAAAAAACATTTGTTTCTATTTGTAACGCTACTGATAGTAACTTAGAAGTATTGGATGTTTTTAACAGGGATGCGCAATATTTGGGACAGTTTTTTTTCTTATCTACATTTAAACAATATGAACCGGTCTTTTAGTAGTTTTAAAATCAAGGACACCACGAAAATATTATGTTACGTATCTGGCTAGACTACTGTGTATTTAACCATCAGTTATCGAATACTACCTTCTCAATTTTCTCCTTAAATATTGTCTACTTCTATCTCCACTGATTTTGGCAACTTATTTTTATGTTGACAACTAAATACAATTTATTTTTCTTCAGCGCTAAGGTTATATTAAGAGTCTATATTTAGAATTTTAATTATTAAATGACCGTCACCTTTTTTCATATTATCTGTATATTCAAACTCTGACGAAAGATTTTATAATTCACGTATGTAGTATAATAAATTTTTAATCAATAATATTATTGTTTTAATTATCACAGCATTATTACTAGCGTAGAAGTAACTGCGTTTTATTGACTCAGAATATAAATTTTGTTCAGTGTTCATTGTTTTTTGTTTGTAGTTTATTGGTTAAGCCAAAAAAAAAAAAAATAATTTTATTGTTGAAATTAAATCTAACATACTGTTTAATTTAAGAATTATTACGTAATCTCACATTTTGGATAAAAAAAAAAATATCAGTTACATATTAATTTAATTTTTTATGTTAAAGTTATATGTCATAAAATATGCACAGTTTTTCCTTGTACCAAGATTAGAAGTAAATTGGAAAACATATTTCAATTATGAAGTAAATTATTTGAATAAACAAGTAGGTAAAATCAATTATTTATCGGGAGATTAACATGAGATTATTTTATTATCCAGCGTGATTATATGATGAATAAATTTCCTTATCTTATATTACATAAAGAGAAAATTTCTTAACTTTATAAAATTTAGAATATAAAGATTCTTAGACGAATTATTAAAATAAAATTACTCCTATGGTTGTTCTAAAATTTATTAACAGCATATCTAACTATTTTATATCAGTTAACATTATGCATTATATATTAACATTAATGCAGTTAATATAAATTAATTTAGAGATCTAATAAAGTTAAAAAGATCAAAACGATTTTGAAAAATCTATAACAATTATATGAGTGAGGATTTTTTCTTTTAACAAAAGAAAAACAAATAATTACACAATATATTATAACAAAAATAACACAGGATATTATCTACATACTTATCTTAAAATGAAAACTTTTATTTGAATCATTATACAGAAGATAAAGCCTAATTTTATTAGCGCTGTTTTATAATTAACATTTTTTCTCGGATTTTCGTTTTTATAGAAAACTTCTAAATATTTAATAAATTTTCATAGAAAATCAAAACGCTCAATAAAAACTTACAGTTACTGTAGAATACCATTTTGTTGTGTTTTTTGATTTACAAAGAAAATTATTACATTTCAAAACGATAATAAGGGTTTAAGAGTTTACAAATATCTTGCGATTATTATTATTATTATCATCGAAAATTATAGGAATTATTAAAACAGAGCAAATTTTTAAAGGATATTCTCTTGATTATACTAAAATAACCTAGTAATTTGTAAATAAAAATTTTTAAAACATATGAATAGGTATCTCTATCGTATAGCATCAGTACAGCAGTCATAATAACATTGAATCAAAAGAAATCCATTAAACTTTATAAAGTATATTATTCGTAGTTCAATTAATTTTTTCCGGGACTTTGATTTCTTTTATTGAGTGCGGCTTATATTCAAAACATTACAGCTGTCAAACAAACAGCTTTTATTAATTTTCTATAATACTAAAATTTACATTTATTTTAAGTTAATAAGTCGAAATAAATTCCGTCAAGATTTCATACAATATAATTTATATACTGCATATATATATATATATATATATATATATATATATATATATAAAAGATAACTGACTAAATATATTAATATATAAATAATTAAGATAAATTAAATCAATTACAAAGTCTATTAAATTTTTATTATAATTACGATCAATTTTATAAGTACCTTTTTTATTAATTTTTTAATTTTGCTTTTGTGTACGTTCTGGTGTAAAAGTTATAAAATAATATTAAAAAGATTCCCATATTTGCAACCCAAAATAAACTGAATCCTTTTGGTAGGTTGCATCCAAAGAAAATTAGTGATAAAATGTAGCAAATCCCAACGCAGAATTGGCCCTGAAAAATAAAAAATATTAACATTTTTTTGTAATTTAAAAAAAAAATTTAATAATGATGAAATGATTATTGTTTTTTTATTTACGTAATGTTTTTACGTTATTTCTTTATTATTTGATTTTATTTCCTCATTATACAAACAACGTCATATCAAAATTATCGAATACTTTCATTATATCTTGATCTTTTTTTTCTGATTTTCTCTCCGTTTCACGCACACTCTCTCTCTGTCTCTCCCTCACTATTATTATTAATAATTTTTCTGTTTTCGAAGGTTACGAGACAGCTACCATTCTACAGATATTAATATCTATGACTCTTTCCACAATCAGGTTTAAGCATACGTAAATTTGAAATAGCTTTGACTTTAATTTAACATTCATTTGCGTAAAACAATTTTTTAGTTTTATATAAAAATGAAATAAAATATTAAGTAATCTTTTATTTTTTTAGTATAAAACTTTTCTTTATGTTTACATTATGAATTGTGCATACAAAGTTTAGAAATAATAAAATTAAAAAAAATCCGGTAAAAAATTGCATAACTTAGCCGCCTTTGCCCTTGAGAGAGTTTATTTGAAACTCGCCATAGGGTTTTCAAATATTTTAATGAAATAATTATGTAATATTTCGAGTAAAAATGGGAAAAAGATAATTTCCCATACTCAGTAAAAAATTTAGGTCCGATTTGACGAAATGACATTATTAATGTAATATTAAAAATTTTGCTGTACTTTAAAAGTTAAGCAGTATTAAAAATACGATTGAGAAAAAAAAAGTAGATTCGTAACATCTTGTTCGACAGCTATCTCATGTAACATCTTTAATAATAGCCACAACTTAAAAATCAGATAAAGTATTAGAAATTATAAAAAAATTATAATTAAGGGCTATTTTTCGGCCGTTTTTTCGGAGCAGATATCAATAATCGGCTAAATCACCATCAGACATGGTGTCAAAATAATGGTATAACTCAAGACGTACAGACACAAATCTAGGAAACTCTACACTCACATTCTAGTAAAATTATAAAAAATACATTATATTAACTTTAAATAACATTTGAGTTAATAAATAAATAACAGAAGCACAGAGATTGAACGTAAAAACAAAATAATGATCATTGAAAAGTTCAAGGGTTTTAATAAAAGTGAAAAGACATAACATTATCCAAACGTTTAAATTACATGACTAAATTATATGGTAACTAATGTATGACTAATGATATTAGTGTTGAATGTAGATATCGCCACGTTATGAATCTGCACTGATACACCAGACGTGTGACTTGTAGAATCATGACGAAATCACTCACACTAACGATGTTTTTTTATTCACACTATAATCTGAATTCAGCATAATAACCACACTGTACGTCAAATATACTTATTAAACGTATGAATTTCTAACCATTTTAAAACTAGCGCCAATACAACAGCTGTTGGGTAAACAATTAAGGAAGATTATAATATATAAACGTAATTACAAAAAAATGTATTGAATCGTTAAAGATTTCAACACAGTTGTAAGGACTACTATTCGATTTAAAATAACATGTTTATTGTAAATAATACATGATATTTATTATTTCCGCATTAACTGTTGACAAAGAGTATATTAGAAAACACGACTTGTCATATAAATTAAAAATTTCTTGTCTTTATTTGTACATACGATACATGTATGTAGTTTGTTTATAAACTTTAAATAAACGTTTCTTTATATGTGCATTCTTTCTGAAAGCCCTTATAAAAATACGAATTAATGAAATTTTAGTTTAATGTATTATTTAAACTTTTTCTAAGAGGTTTTCAGTTTCCAGAAGCAATTTATGTAAATTATTTCGTGTTGTAATAACAGATAACAGAATAATTCAAAAGGTTTTATTTTTTAATATTGTTAATTAAATTATTAAAAAAAAAAAAAAAAAACAGGACTTTTATAAACTGAAATTTCTTATTTCTTGTTTTATATATATATTCTAATATTGGTTGTCAAATTAAATTAATAAAATACTGACCATTTGTATTCTTGTTATATATTTTTTCCACCACAAATGACGTCTAACTTCTTCACCAAATCCAGCCAGAAAGTAATAAGTATACATAATAACATGTACTGCACAATTCATTACGCCTAATAAAACCCCCTGTTCTCCTGAAATACAAAAAAAACATATATATATATATATATAATAATAATAATCTTTTATAAAATTATTTTTAAACAATTAATTAAACATAAATCATAATTATTAAAATAAATTATTAATAAACGTCTGAGAAGGCGTTACGCATAACAACCACATGATCCTAGGTTTCTCATTTCTTTTCGTATTAACTAATGACACATATCTAACTGCTGCGTTTGCTAGAATCGAAAATACTTACAAATGCGTAGAATAAAGACATATAATAAGCTTTTACTAGAGTAGTAGTACTTACATATACAGGTTAAAAAATGTAAAGATTTTCTTACAATATATTATGTTTGTATGCTTACAAAGTTTAAAAAAAATATTGACTTAATGATAACAATGTCTATAGTCGTATTGTTCAATTACACGTGCGCGAATGTAGCCGACAATATGATTGTAGGCATCATTTGTTAGTTATTTATTCTATGTTGATAATTTTTCCTGCTAAACATACACGTATTATTATATTAAACGTTAGCTGCCGAGATATGTCAATAGTAGAGTGCATTATTTCTTTACAGCTTTAATTCGCTCAGAGATAATCTGGAAATAGATAAGAAATATTACGGGAGTAAAAAAAAAGAAAACAGTGAGTTAATTTTGGAATTGGTTGCTACAAATAGGATAATGTATTTATGTTTATTAAACTGTGCGTATACTGTAATATATAGAGCTGAAATAATATGACATGGCGGGTTGAGACCAATTCTTTGAACAATACTGGTTAACATGTAAATCAAAGCGGTAAACATTAGGCCGAATAAAATGATATCATATTTTACTTTTTTTATAGACATTCGTTAACTAATATTAAGATAAAAATTATATCACTGTACTGAAATTAAAGTGTATAAAAATTACAGGATACTACGTATTCTTTAACAAAGATGCAAAAATATTTTTTTTCAAATCGTTACAATTTCTTTTTTTTTCACAGTATAGCTTACACCAGAATATATATATATATATATATATATTATAATAAAAATTATGAAATCGATCCATTTCTTACACTTGAACATATTTAACAAAAAACATACAGATCAAAGTGAGAATGTTTTTTTAATATTAAAAAAAATTAATCTAAAATTATAATTATGAGTTTTCTTTTTCAGCAGTATTAAAAATTTGTTTATCTTACCAGTTGGATTTAATTTTTTCTCAATTATTTCTAATGACAGAACTGCTGATAACTTAACTGAAATATTCTCATATACTACAACACTCCCTCTATGAATCATGAGGCCTTGCCGATGTGAGGGGGCTTGAGTGCTCAATGATATAGAGTAGCTGAACCGAAGGTCCAACCATACCAGAGAGGTATCTGTTGAGAGCCAGACTAAAGAATAATTCCTGAAAGAGGGCAGCATCTCTTTCAGTAGTTAGCAGTTAACGGTGTAAGTCAGGAGGACTTAAACGGCAACATCAACATCACTCAATCTTCTGAGTACTGCACAGCTGAAAGCAATGGAAAACTACGGATGTTCTTTTTTTAAAGAAAATTAGCTCTCTGCATATTCATGTAACAAATATGGAGGCGCCTTTCTTGATAAAATGGGGTTCAGAAACGGAAAGAGAAATGATCATTGGTATAATAGACGGAGCATAAGGAAAGTTAATGAGAATTGTTTGGTACATAAGTTAAAATATAATAATGTGTTAAATGAAAATGGTACGCCGATTTGTAATACGAAGAAAATTCGATAGGTGGGTGGAATATATTGAAGATTTATACGGAGGAAATGAGTTAGAAAACTGTATTATAGAGGAAGAAGAGGAAGTCGAAGAGGATAAAAGGGATGAAAAGGGATCTGAATTTAATAGAGCATTAAAAGATTTGAATAGCAGAAAGGATCTAAATCTGTATATGAAAGGCAGAGACGCAACCACACCGCCACGGAAATGTACAAAAATTTTGAAGTCGTTGCCAAAGATAAAAAGTTAAAATTAATCTATTATCTAATATTTTTCTTTCTTAAATATATCGAAGTTTCCTATCTACAGCTAAAAGTATTCCTTTAAAAATATAACCTTGAAATGATCTACAAGGTTCCAAAAAATATTTATCTCGATTGACTAAAAACTTCTAAATTCGTTTTTTTTTTAAATTTTACTATTAATAATTTTATATATTTTTATAATGGTAAGATATCGTTAATTATGAGAAGTGGAGTTCATTGCAACATTTTCAACATTTTTTATACTCTTTAAATTCGATAACTATTGAATCTAGAAGTATGAATTTTTATATACTTTTCACAGTAGATGTTTAATGTGAGAATTACAATGAAAAATGTTCACTTAACACAAGAAAAAAGTATTCCTAACCGCATATACATGTACCTGCTAGCATTAGCAGGTACATGTCGCAATATATGTTTTAACATTACTGTCTGCTTGGTTTAGTAAATTGGATAAACATAATTTTATTTATTTATTTATTTTTTAATAATGGAATATTTTATAATTATAGGCTATATATGTATACCGGGTGTCCATAAATTACCTGACCAACTTTGATATTGAGTAAATAATTTACTTATTAAGATACCAAAATGGTTGTATAAATTTAGAAATGTTAAAACTGAAAGTTTTCTTTTACCTGTAATCAAACACATTCAACGTGTGCACCATTAACAATTCGCAAAATATCCAACCGGTAATCAATTTTATGCCATGTTCGTTGTAACACATCAAAATCTATGAGTTAAAAATCCTCTGCTTAAGACCTTCAGTATTCACTACATATTTTGAATTCATTATCCTTGATGAAACCCCATAGTAAAAAAAATCACTTGGGAGTTATATCCGGTGATCGATGCGGCCAACCGATGGGTCCATCACGTCCAATCCAGTTACTAGGAATGTATTGTTGAGGGCTGTACACATAATAAATTCCAATGTATCGGCATTCCAACTTGTTGAAATATGATTTTGGATTGTAACTCTTTAAGCTGAGGGTAAACAAACCGTTCCAACAAGTCAGGTAGATATTCGCGTTAACTGCCGTTTCCGCAAAGAATAAAAGTCCAATTACACGATCGTGAAGCAGTCCGCACCAAACATTAATTTTTGGGCGCTCTCTAATACGGTCAAGGTAAGATGCGGGTTCTCTGATCCACATATTTGAACGTTCTGAGTATTCACTTTTCCAGACACATGAAATGTAACCTCGTCTGAGAACATAACTTTTTTACGGTAACAATCATCATTTTCAATTCTTCAATGGTTTTCACATTTCTAGCAGTGTGATCTTTTGATGTAATTGCTGCAATATTTGTAATTTATAAGGGCACAATTTTAATAGTTTTTTTAAGAACGTCGTGCGTGAATGGTAGATGAAGGAATATATATCTCGCGCGCTTCACTCCGAGTTGACTTCCCAGGGCTACGAACATTATATTTCTTCATCTGGTCTTCTAGATCTGCCTGCATCCCCTTCTTAAACTCAACACTGCCGGTTTATTTAAATTTATCATACCAGGAACGAATAATTTTTCTAGAGGGTTTCTCTAAGTTATACTGATTCTTAAAATTGCGTCGAACTTTAAAATTGCGTCTGATTTTATTTCAATAAACCACTATAAACATTGTGTTTTCATCTGTGGATTCTTGGTGACTGCGTATGCGGTTACGTTTGCAATCACAGCGCTATCTAGTATTTATCGAAGGAAACTTTATGAGTTATCTGTAAGGAGAGCCTAACCATTTAATAATAGGACTATTACTTTTTTCTAACTTTTTTTTGCTTAATATTCGGAACTACCTTAAGGTATTATTAATTCAGTGGATGAATGAGGGTGATATGTATGACTGTAAATGTAGCCTTGTACAGTCTCAGGTCAACCATTCTGAGATGTGTGGTAAATTGAAACCGTACCACCAAAGAACACTGGTATCCACGATCTAGTATTTAAATCGGTATAAAAGTATTAGGCTTTACTAGGATTTGAACCTTATAACTCTCAACTTTTTATTAGCTGATTTGTGATGACGAGACCGGACCAATCCGGTAGGTTTTTTCTAAGACATCAAAGTTGTTCAGATAATTTTCGGACACTGTATATACACGATCGTTTTTTGAGAGACGTGATTAAAAAGTATACATGGATGAAACTATTCTAAACGATTGTTGTGCAGCATAATGATTTTTTGTTGATGTATCTATTTTAAAGGAAATTAAGTTGGATATACTTTTATTAATAACTAAATTATTTTTCATAAGTTGCTGAATATCTTCCTTTACATTTATTTTAAAGTTAACTTATCTCCGATGTATTTACGTTAGCACTGGTTAATATCAACTTTGTAACATCTATATAAAATAATATTTAATCACTAGCGGTAACTCATTGGTAATACATTAAAAGTAATACTGGATCTACTATTGAATCCTGTGGTATTCCATCTTATACTCTCTCCTATATCAGGATGATTATTGCTGATTTAAATCAGCAGTCTAATTGATTACAGATTAGTGATCGAATTGCGACAAATTATTTCTTATTTTTTCTCTTACTTTACGTCTTAACGTATTATTTTCTACTTTTTTGAATTCCTGCTAATATTTTTTATAGATCTCAATGAATTATTGATTCCTTAATATTTTTGGTGTTTCGCAATGATGGCTCTTTTTTGAGCTTATCCCAGGACTCTATTTCCCTTTTTTTTCTTTAAATAAAGAGATTAATTACCTGAAGTAATTACCGTTCAGGTATTACTTCAGAAAATAAATAAGGATGATATGTATGAGTGTAATGAAGTTTAGTCTTGTATAATTTCAGTTAGACCATCTCTGAGATGTTTGATCAATTGAAATCCAGCCACCAGTCACCGGTATCCACGATCTAGTGTTCAAATCCGTATAAAAGTAACTGCCTTTACTAGGACTTGAACACTGAAACTCTCGACTTCCAAATCAGCCAGTTTGGGAAGATGCGTTCACACTAGCCCAACTCGATGGGTTCTATTTCCCATTCTATGTCTCAAAAACCATATTAGGGAATTATATGTTCATCAGAAATGTCAAACTTCCTTAAAATTTTATGTTGACAATGAAACAACCTTACATTTTTTTTGAATTTTAGTTTACTTTTTAGGTTGAGATTTGATAAAATAGAAAAAAAATTTTTGTTTATGCTGTAAACAGTAATTTCTTTAAAATTACTAATAAATGAGTAATGGTGAATGTATTCGAAAAATGTAATCACTTAAAAAGAACATTAAGAAGTCCTAATTATGTACAATACGGTACATATTGATAATTGATCATTTGTTTGACCTAAAGAATTCTCTTCAATACTCCAATACATATAACACAGGTATAATACTTTATTAAATTATACTTTAACTCATAAGAAAAATATTAAATATCATATTTGTTATTAATATCATAAAAATAACTGATTAATTTACGTAATTACCTCTGAAGTACTTTAGGCAACACCATGAAAACAATGCCATTCCACAATGATGATAAACATGTAAGAATGTAACGTGAGAATTTTTTTTCCGGAGGATGAAAAATACCTATAAAAAAAAATTGTTAAAAATATATTGTTTTATTTTCGTTAATAATTATTACTTTATTACGGTGAAATTCTATTAATTTAAAACTAAAAAACAGATCAATTATAAAGAATGTAAATTAATGAAATTTTAGATAAATATGTCTAAATCTTTTTAAAGAGACTTTCAGTTTCCAGAAACAAATTTGCAAATTATTTCATGTTGTAGAAATGCAGTTAATCTTAGTTTAAAGGGTTTATATTATTAATAATGTTAATTAAATTACATAAATTACTAACTTTTGAATGGATAAATCGTAAAAACTTTAAACAAATGCGATATTTTTAATAACTTGCATAAAAAAATTAATGTTATATATTTAAAACATAGACTAGGATTGTCTTAAATTATTAATGGAAAAGAATGATATTATTTTTTTATTTTTTATTGTATATAATTTTTTCTTTTCGTGTTCGTACAGTTCCCACTGTCTTTTGTAACATCTAACTCATTTGATACTTTATACGTCAATATACTTTTGAGCTTAATGTACACATCAGTAATTCAAAGTTCAAGGAAATTGGAATCCGTTTTTTTAATGTTTTTTTTTTGAGAATTTCGAAAGTTTGTTCTCATCATTTCCTATTTCATTTCTAATTTTCCTCTTCTTTCTGCTTTACCTCATCAACAAGATTTTCTTCCTTTATTTTCCTACTAACATATGGCAACAAAAAGAAAAAAAGATGGGTAATAATACGTTTACTTATGTTGTGGAAATCATTTATATTTGTTATGTTTCCTTCAAATATTTCATCGATTTCCTTAACAAAATGAACGTGAATTTTCTTTTAATATCCTTCCGTGATTTTAAAATCATATCTTTGAAATTTCCCAGGTTACATACTAGCGTCAATTTATGATTAGTTACACAATGTTAACTGCACTTTCAATTATACAATTTTTTTTTTTTAATGCTTTTATTTATAGTCGCATCAACAATTATAGTCATTAGCGACTACAGTAACACTATCATGCAGTATTATATAAAACAACAAAAATCATAAAGAACAAAAATAAAAAAATAAAGAAATAGGAACAATAAATAATAAACACAGACAACAATAAATACAAAATAAAATACATAATCAGACAAAATCACTAAATCGTATTTTTCATTCCACTGTAGGAGTGGAACCGCAACAGACGTTTATACCTACGTTCTGGTTTAATAGAAATTTCATATCCGAACCCAGGCCTAAGTTTTGACGGATGGTTCCAAAGATTGGGCAATCAAAGAGCACGTGGTACACGGACTATTTGACCTTGCAAGCCTCATAGATCTTCTGAGGAGAGCCAAGTAGGTGAGCGTGGGTAAGCCTGGTGTGTCCAATCCTTAGCCGAGTTAAGATGACTTGGTCTCTTCTGTTGCTCGGAGATGAAGGTTTCTCGAGCTCATTCTCCCGGATGTTGTGTAATGCCGTGGGAGGACTCAGCAGCCAGAATCTATTCCACTGAGCCCGCAAGTTTGCACGGACTGATCTCATGAAGTCTCTCTCACAAGTCGATTGTACTCGGATGCCATTTATTGCAGCTCTCTTGGCAGCATCATAGGTCCGTTCGTTTCCCAGGATGCTACAATGGCAGGGACCCATACCAGTACTACAGTCTTATTTATCCTTGAAAGGATGTCATGAATAATCTGGACGATGGATTCAGAACGTTTGCAGCTCAAGCTGTCAAGTACACTCCTAGAGTTTGTAATTACTATAATACAGTCTGTAATCAAAATTTTAATGTTAATTTGTGTAAAGATTTTGAACTTACAGTTTCATTCAGATAAATATTTTAACTGTACATCTTTACACACATACATAAATTTATACATCTATAAATATACACCCTCAAGGGATTTAAATTATGTACTTTTCTACAGCTCTAAAAATCTTGATTCATCTTAAAACCTATCAGAGATGTTTCTTTAGTTACTAAGCTCTTTTTAAAAAAGTATTTTTTCCTCACTCACCCTTAAGAGATTGAAAAAAAAACACATCAAGTTTTTCTTATTTCAGTTGAAATGCAAAATTTAAAAATTGCCCGGATATTTATCCCAATAATCTCAAAGTAATTTTACTTATCCCGAAAACGATAAACGGGATTTGAATTGTGTTCGCTAATCATACATTTTCGAAAAATATTATGATACAAGCTTTTATTTAACGTAGATTTTTATTTTAAATCCAACATTTTAGAAAAACCTGTTTTGGATTTTTTTTAAAATACCCCAAAATGTCTAAAGGGAGAAACGATTTTTCAAATTGAGATATACTTTTTTATCATCCTTAAAAGAGTGAAATAAGATAATAGAGATTTTCCCTAAAATTTTTTTTTTTTTTAAATAGATGAACTTTTACAAATTATTAATTTTTGAAATAATTAATTATTGAATTTCAACAAATTTACTACATCCTCACATCTGTTGTATTTATTTCAGCCTTTTTTTTCTTCTACGGGTTTTTACCTTCCACATTTCTCTTTCTTAAAAAAAAAAAAGTTGTTCTGGATTTCTTGTTACACGATTCACAACCTAGTACGCCTTTTTACAAGCTCTACCAAAAAAATTCTATTTTTTTTCTATTCGTTTTAAGATTTCTTCATTTGGATTTTCATCGAACAACCTAATACGGAACATATAACATCACATTTCTAAAGCCTTTATTCATTTCCATTTATTTGACATACATATTGTTTTGTCGGAGATTCGAAGTATGAAATTCTATGAAAAAACACCATTTTTGAACCATCCTTAATGTGGTAAAATTAATGAAAAAATGTAATATTTCCATCTATTTTCCAAAAATTCTGAAAGCTTTTGATTCGGTATAAATATATTGCTGAGTTAATAAATTTATATAATATTTAAATGCATAGTCCTCCCTGATTTACACATGATTAACTCTTTCATTTCTCGAATAATTAAAAAAACTGAAATTTTCCATTATTATTAACAAAAAGGCCTGTAAGAAGGAATTATTTTGATTAACAGTCGCTAAGAATTATTCAGTAAATTATTAATTGCGCTAGTTATTGTGCAGATATTTCAACTATTGCACAATAATAATGAAGATGTGCATAATAATAATAAAATTCCATGTGTCTGAAGAATAGGTGATTTGTCATTTCAGAAGGAATAATTTTGTTTATACACTTCGCTACTTACTAAATGCGCAACTTGCATTAATTCCTTTACACAGCTGCAGTTTAAGAGACAATAACTTAATTAGCAGCGCAGTCATACATTGCAGCTGTGCTACAGCAATCAGGATGTTTCTCGAGAATAATAGAAACTTGGGTACGTCATACTTTTGAATAAAGGCATATCGTTAGGAAAGAATTTTTCACTAATTCACAGTTTATTTTTTTATCCATTAATATTTTTCACAAATTTTTTCTGGTGTATTATAAAATATTGTTTATTATTCTCTTTAATGTAATTTACCTTCTTTCAATCATTATTATTTCCTTGTATTTTGATTCATGTTCTATAGATATTAGACTACAGTTAATTAAATAAATTTATGGATCAATTGAAAATACTAAAAAACGATCTTTAAATGAATGATTGCATATATAATATTATATTATGTCAATTATATTTCACAATATTTATTGTGAAACTTTAATTTTCTTCTCGAGAACTGAGAGTAATTCAATATAACTAAACAACTCTTGGCAAAAGAAGGATTTCATACGCTGGTTGTTACGTGTAATTCCAAATTACGATTCGATTCACTCAATTAAATATCAACTTTCTACAAATAAATTTAATAAACTTTATAATTAAGTCTTTAATAATAAAAGCCGACTTCCGTGGCTGAGTAGGTAGCGTCTAGGCATTTCGTCCGGAGGCCCGGGTTCGAATCTCGGTCAGGCATGACATCTTTTTATACGCTAGAAATTTCCACCGGGCTAATGACCATAGCTGTTGATGCCCGGTCTTTCATAAAGAAAACGTTTTTCTTAAATATTTAAAAGTAAAGAGATGTAATAAATTTATCTGAAAAGTATTTGATTAATTTTAATACAATTTATCATAAAAATTTTATTGGTGTTAAAGTTTCCTTATAAAGAGTCCTAAATTATCCGAAACTAAATCAGAAAGAAATGTAACTTCAAAATAATATAAAAAATTATTATGAAATGTAATAATACTTTAACTTTTTACATTGTAAATGACGAATCAGAAAATATACCGTAACTGATTATATTTCAAATTAAATTATTTATCGTGGACAATATTTCCAAAACGTTAAGATATAATTCTTATTTCAGTTTATAAAAGTTCAAGATCAAATGAGCGTACTTAATCTTTGTTTTTATTATTTTTTAAATTATATATTTGTCCATGATAGTAATATAATTACAAATTAATTTCTTAATTTATCAAGATACTTGAAAATATCTTTTAATATTTTAATATCAATTAATACTTTTGACTCATAAAAGAATCTAATCTCATAAAATAAATTGTTATTATTAAAATACATAAATCAAAATATTTCAATACACAGATTAATCATATAGTTTATACAAGTGTAGTCAAAATACATTTACTTACAGTATCAATGAGATCAAGGAATTTTAACATGGTGTACCTCCAGTAACCGACACACATCTAGAAAAGAAAAATAAACAATTATTTATTAATATATGTATCTAACTTCACATATTAATAGAAACCTATTTTATTGATATTTAAATTAATTGATAATATTTGAAGTTAAGTCAGAATCTAGTTTAACTTTAATTTTATTTCAAAAGAAAGGTCAAATTAATACATCAATTTGGTCAATATCTTAAACCCATTGTTTAAAATTACACCCGAATAAAATAATTTAGAATTACTATCTATTTAAATTAAAGAGTTAGGCAATGAAACTTTATTTTATATATCAATAATCAGCTTATCATATTTCTAAGAAACTTGTATTTTTCCATACATAGTAAACTGGTCTATTTTATGTAGCTTGCAACAGTCAAAGTTTATAGACTCTAACGGTTATAGATTAAGTAATTATGTGAATTAAATAATTTTTAAAAAATATTTATTATTATTTTGCACGCGCTCTCCACACACACGCGCGCGCGCAAATGTATCTGATGGTTTTACATATATATATATATATAACCACCAGATAGAGTCAAAATAGAGTTAGCTTACCTAAATGTAGCGATTTCGGAATATCACTCCACCTTCAGCAGTCAAAAATATAAATTACACATTGATTAAAATAATATAAGATTAAAATAAATTCTATTGTCATTCTTCCCCCATCATCATGTTAATTAGTCATGATAATGACTAATTATTATCAATATTTACATGTTAATGACTTATTATAATGCCATGTTAAACAGTAGAGGTTTCATTTTATTGACATAATACATACATACTGATGAAATTTTATTTAAATTAATGTGTAATTTATATTTTATGACTGCTGAAGATAGAGCGACACTCCGAAATATCTATAGTTACGTAAATGTTTTGTTATTTTTATTATAATTGTATCTGGTGGTTATAATATTACAATTGTTTATTTTATTTTTATTTTACAGTTGTAAATATAATCTTTGAAAAAAAAAATATATACGAGGTGCTACCAAAAAGTTCGGGGAATTTTACCATAAAAATAAAATAGCTTACCATTACTTATAATTTCCACTGTCTCCTTCAAAGTAATCCCCTTGGGCATTGATACAGTGATACCAGCGTTTTTTCCATGATTCCATGCATCCCTGGAAGTTTGCAGGTGTAAGTGTTCGAAGCACGTTCTGCGTTTCTTCCTGAATCTCCTCAATTGTGTTAAAACGACGGCCTTTCAATTGAAATTTTATTTTCGGAAAAAGAAAAAAGTCGCAAGGGGCAAGGTCAGGCGAATAGGGCGGGTGAGTAATCACTACCGTATTTTTGGAAGCCAAGAAATTCCGAACAACTAGCGATGTGTGCGCGGGCGCGTTGTCATGATGCAGAACCCAGCTGTTGTTACCCCACAGATCTGAACGTTTGCGCCTAATGTTTTTACGTAACCGCTTCAAAACTTTACAATAAAATATCCCATTGAAAGTTTGACCAAGAGGAACAAATTCCTTATGGATAATGCCTTTGATGTCGAAAAAAAAATCATCATGGACTTCACGTTGCTGCGAACTTGGCGTGCTTTTTTTGGCCGCGGTGAACTTGGCAAATTCTACTGCGACGACTGCTGCTTAGTTTCAGGGTCATACCCGTCTCATCACCGGTTATGATGTTGGAGATGAAGTTGGGTCATCTCTTGTTCAAATTGTGCGACAAGATGCGTTGCACGGACCCATATGACATTTGTACAATTGCACAAACAACATGGATTGTTTGTCTACGATTTGTAACAATAGCCCCTCGCAGTTTCGCGATGTTTTCCGCTGTTGCGCTTGTTGATTGTCTTCCTGAAAGCTCATCGTCATCGACTGTCGTTCGTCCATCTTTGAATCGTTTGTACCACAAAAAAGTTTTACTTTTACTCAAAGCATTGTCACCAAATGCTTCCACAAGCATGCGATGGGTTTCTGCACCCGTTTTTTAAGCATGAAGCAAAATTTGATGCAGGTTATTTGCTGTTTAAAGTCTGCCATTTAAAACTTCGCCGAAGCAGTAAAATACAACGTTACACAACCGCACGAAAGTCAACAATGCAGCCTCTCACCTTCACAGCTGTTGGAACACTGATTCACAAAGAGTACTGTTAGCCACATCTAGCGGCAGCAGGTCGTAGCAGCAATGGTTAGTGCGCGAAATTCAAATTCCCCAAACTTTTGGGTAGCACCTCGTATATATAAAGAATTTTAAGTAAAACTAATTTAACATAATTTCATAAATTTTTAATGGGAATGTTATTTGATTTTTTAATACTTACCTTTTGATAGAAATATTTTTTTATTAACTCCCTAAGTTTTTTTTGTAACAAGATTCTGATGCAACAAAAATGACAGAAAATATAATTTTTAAAGGGTGCGGAAAATATTTAATAGAATTTTATTCTCCTTCAGGGGAAAATAAATAATGATACACAGAAAAATTTATTCCAGTGACAAGTAAATAAATAAAATTGTTTTTTATTTTACATTATGGTTATTAAGAAGCATTTTAAATTTTTTTAAATAATTTTTAAATTCTAGGAATTTTTTTTCAGAATATAAATTAGAAAAACTACAATAAAGAATAAATATATTATAAAAAAACAAACACAATACAACATTTGGATTATTACACTCTATTCCACTTAGATCATAAAGAACCGGGAAAATTCTAATGAAGTATGTCTTATGAAGATACGGCTAACTTGTGAAGCCATATACTAAACGGTAATTTTGTTCTAATGGATTGCTATTTGGAGGATAAAAATTGAAAAGAAAAAAAAAACATTAAAATGCATAAAAAATAAGTAATCACAGCTATAAATCTGGAATAAATAAATATATTAATGACGAAAGATTACATTTATACGAAAATAATTGAAAGTTACTTCAAATTAATATTAAAGTTATTTACGATAAGTAAAGTTATTTTTAATTAAAGTTATTTTTGAAAAGTATATCAAAGTAATAGAAAAAGGTATGATTATCTTAGTCAATACACCATTAAGCACCCTACCCGTTGGCTGGAAGTAAGATATATATATATATATATAAAATTTTAAATCTTTCTGGCGTGTCTCTCTCTCTCCATCTCTGTGTACACGCGCGCGCGCGCGTGTGTATATGTTTACTTGACGAGCTCTATAGTTTTAATTCTGCTAAAGGCGTTCAAAAAATTCACTTTCAGGCAAAGAAATACCGCAAGAATGAGCAAACAAATGACAATGATGTTTTTCAGGTATGTTCCTTTGTTCACTGAAAATAGCCACAAAAGCAATTGAAAAGTTTTGATGATAAATTTTAAAACATAGTTTATAGTTATTAAAAATCGTCCTACGTATCGTTTCTGTAGTTTACAGTTTTCAGTATTAAAATTTATTCTAATGACTAACGTTAAGGGGAAAACCAAAGTAAATTTAATAATTTATTCAATTTTATATCATTACGTTACTTCCATTTCAGTTGGAAGTCTTTTGCCTTAACTTTATTGTGTTATTTGTACATATATATAAGCAATTTATAAGTCATCGTTTATGTAATTTAAAACAAAATTAACTTTTCTGGTGAGTCCTTTCTGTTTTAATTGTGTTTTCTTAGTTATGGATATTTTACACACTTCTGAAGGACGATCGAAGGAGATTTTAAAATCACTTGATGTTTATTTTTTCCTTCTATAATGCGCCATTTATTAGTATGTGTAACACACACGTGCGCGTGCGCAAGATAATAAAAGCTCTTTATTTATTCGTTTATTAAAATAGTTAAAAAAGACTATTAAATCTTATTTCTTCCTATTCGGAAAATAAATTACTTTTTGATCGTTGTTTAACGAAAATTTCTTCAGTAATTTCGATGATCAAAACAGTAAAACAGTATTAATTTGTTTATTCTAATCATATCTTCTTTATTATTGATACTTAAAATTAAGGACCAAATGACTATGATATTTGTTAAGTATGATCCTTTAGGTGGTGTGCAGCTAAGTTTCAGATGCGTTCGTTATTTAGCTTTCTTATGGCAAAAAATACTAAACAAGTAAAGCAGAGTTTTGACGTTTTCTAAAAAATAGACAAAAATTGAAATTTTATCTGTAATAAAGTACTTTTTTTTAAAAGATTTAATCCCGACGGACATACAAAAAGAGTTAAGATTCTACTTTACAGGATTACGTTAAGATTCGTCTTTCCCTTCGTTTTTTGAATAAAAATGTAAGCTGCTTAATTTAAATGTGATCCTATATCTATTCTAAATTAATAAATCTCGAGACGCCCAAATACCTCTTTGATGACGAAATCTAAAACCCACTAAATAAATCTAAAGTCCTACTAAATAATTGCTGACCGAAGTTACACGAACTTGCTGAAACTGAGCATTTCAATAAACCGATTCTATATAATACTGTATTTTACACGATATTTTAGGTATGAAATAATTTACTGTTCTGAATTCGTTGAGTTTCTTCTACGTTTTATAACAGTAGAAGAAATATGGATTCACAATTATGATCTAGAGACCAAACAGTGGATAGGAGAAGGCAAAAATGTGCTATAGAAAGCGAAAGCGGTTCCACCTGCAGGAATAGATACAATTACGGTTTTTGGAATTCTCATAGTGTGGTGATCGTAGAATACCTGAAAAAAGCAGGAACATCACTGGAGAGTATTACGCTTTACTACTGAACCGACTGAATGGTCCTTTCAGGTTAAACGTCCACGTCCAGCCAAAAAGAAAGAGCTCTTTCAGAACGGTAAATCGCCAACATACTCGGGTTGTTACAAAATTCAGAAACTACGATTCAAAGTGCTTCTGCATTCGCCGGATTTAAGAATACGTTGCGTGCGATACTGAAATTTGTTGAATTCAAGGAAATTACTTGCTGGAACATGATTCACTTCAGATGGTGATGTAAAAGCTGTGTTAACCGCTTATTTTGCAGAGTTTGACAAATCGTGTTATACTGAGGGTATTTAATTAGTTGGTAAGTTTTCGATCTATATGAAAAACTGAATTGAATTGTAACATGACTACGTTGAAAAAGAGAAAATAATTTAAAAAATATTGTGTTTTCTGTTCAGTTCGAGAATTTAATGACCTTTGCATAATAATCGGTATTGATTAGTATAATTTTTTTTGGAACTCTTCTATAAAACATGCTAATTTACTCAGGGTTTTCTTGATTTTTTAATTATAACTATTAAAGAAAAAAAAAAAGAAATGGAAATTCCTGAAATTCAAAAAAAAGATTACGTTTGTAGTTAAAAGTTATACAATTAAAAAACCCGCTAACCGCTAACCAACAATTCTTTTATATATATAAATAGTTCCTGATGATGGAATTTTATTCTGAAAACGCTTTGAACATATATATATATGTTTTACTTTATTTTATTTTCAGAATAAAATTTCATCATCAGGTACTTAAAAATTTTATGTTATAATCTTAATAAAACTAAAACTTCTTCGCCTTGTAGATTTGTTTATGTAACGTAATATAGTATAACAGTGGTCGTCCGCCGTTATCCGATAACGGTGAACACATTCATAATGACAGGACGTTCAAGTCGACAAATTTTAAACATATGTCGGCAATCAAGATACTTTTGAAAAAAATTCTCTGTGTAATTTTTTCTCTATATGTTCCATAAAAATCGATCCAGCTATTTTGTATGATTTGAAAATAAACCATATATCAAAATAACTTAACAGTCTTTTGCTCAATGTACTATGAATTATAATACTAAAAAAAAGTGTATTGAAAAATGATGTCCTGAAAAATTCTATGACAGCTTTTCAGTGTCATGCTTTTATAAATAATAAGTTCGTGTTACTTTTAAAATTATATATTTTACGGCTCTTAGGAGAACCCATTTTTCTGATAATTATTGGACTTTTCTGACATTAATTTAGAAATTTTGTTGACTGTATACTAAATTGTTTGCTAGTTTTTACATTTGTATTTAAATACATTAGAGATAAATTAAATCGGAGAAAAAAAATTGAGCCTCTATATTTAAAAAGTTCTTGCATTAATAAGACAAACATAATTTTACGTTTTGCATACTTGACAGTGGATGATTTAAAATAAAAATGTTGTTGTGGATAAATTGAAGTTGAGACTTCATCAGTTGTTGACCCTAAAATCCTTTACTGAATATACAATTATAATTTCGGTTATGTTTATAGACCGTGAGATTGTACCTAAATTTTAACAAAGAAGGAGATAAAAGTTAATTTATTTTTTAACTTTGACAAACACTTCTTTTTCATTTGCTTATTAGCTTAACTAATTAAGTTTTTCTATTTTAGTTTTCCTAACAAGCTTTCTCTTGGTAAAGATTTCCTTTATCCTTTCTTTTTTTTTGAAGTCTTTCGTTAGTACCACTCAATTATCTGTTTTTTTTTTCTTTATTTTACTCCTGTTCCTGAAAGTAACATACAAATGAGTAATTTTTTTATTTTCTAACACGTTATTCAACCCAGTGTATTCTCACCACTTCAACACGGTTTCACTTGTTTATCTCTAGGAACTTTTCCCTAATCCTTTATCACTTCATAATTTCTCATCTTGTTGGCTCTTGTAACCCCGAAAGTAAATATCACATTCTCTTCATCAAATTTACTTTCCAACCTGTCTTTATAATAAATTTTTAAATGACATTACTGGGATGACTACGAACTACGACTTTATTCCTTTAAAGGTTGTTTTTAAATCATCTAATATATTTATTTCTTAACTTTAAATTTAGAGTTAATTATCTAATTTAAATCATAATTGCTTAATATAATCGATCAACGTGGAATTTAAATCAAACTACATTTAATAATCGTGTCTTAATTAAAAATCAAGGATCAAGTGATAAAAAATTGTACTTACTAAAACCAATTGCCTGTTCTTCTAAAATAATAATTATAATTTTCTCTTCTATCAAATCAAGTAAGCAGAAATATTTTCCTTTAACTATTGAGCACAATATTTCTGAGTACTAGAAAGATGTGGAACTTGAGTTGCAGTTGTTTAAAAGATGTTCCTACTAGTTTATTTAAAATTAAATTAAAAGTTTGTCTTTTAAAAAATATAATATTACTCTGTCAATAAGTTTTTAAATAATATTAATATGAAACACCTGAAATTTCTGCATTTCGCTTTAACATGTTACTTAAATAACACGCTCAAACAATTTTCATCAACGTTTTCTGAATTTTTATTTTAGTTGTAGTAAGTTTATTTATTTAGTATCTCCACATAGTTAATTATTGTTATTCCTATATCTATTCCTATTATTATTTGATTCATCCTGGAAAATAATGTGGCATTTTTTTCCTTTTTTATTTATGGAATTAGCACAAATAAAAATTCCTGATATGATCTTTGGAGTTAATCGATGACAATAAAATATTTATATATTCCTAAAATCTTTCTGTCATCTTAAAACTGGTAAATACGTAGATTTTGACTTAATTTTAACTGTGAGTGGTAGTTATATACAGTTACGGACTCACCTCTGATGTTGACGAAATTTGGAGTGTACCTTATTTAGGAGCTTACGTATCCGTTATAATTAAAATTATTTGTACTGAAAAAAACAATAAATTCCCAGAGAAACTGTTTAAAAACACTACTGCTGAAAGATAAGGCTCTTCGAAATTCGGACATTTGTTTTAAATAAATATTCAACTAATTTTCTTGCATTTTTCCGTGTAATTACATTGAATATAACATACAGTCTGCCAATAAACCATATATTGTCACAATATAAGTTACATTATTAAGAAAGTATTAAGAAATAAGAAGGAATATATATATAAATGTAAAGACACTATAAAAACTAAAAATATAAGTATAAAGAATATACATATATTACAGATAAATAAAAAATTAATTTTTATTCTTTATAAAGTTTTAAAGAGTTCGTTGGACATTTGTAAAACTGCGGTGAGAAATTACAGTTCTTTTCACCTTTTAAATCTATTATTAAATATATACGTATATTAATATTTCTCTCGACAAACTCATTAAAATTTCAAAACACACCTGTGCTTACATAAAAATATACTTATAAAAGATAATTCTTTGTTTACTATATAAAAATGATAAATAATGAACAATTTATTTTCAAATTAATTTAACCCAAATGTCGGATGTGTAATTACTTTTAATATAACACCCTTTTAAAGAAAATGAATAAAATGTAATTAGTGAAATACTTTAAATGGTGGTAAAGTTCGTAATCTACCGCTGTTAGAACGTAAAAAAAAATTTCCTAATGTATGAATAGAAGTTATTTAATATAAAACGAATCTCAATTAGTTGTTTAATTAAATAAGAAGGAGAAAACTAAATAAAAGGAGGGAAAATTTTTAATTTTCAAAATTGAGCTTCATGTAAATTAAATAATTTATATTTTTAGAACATTTAATTTTCTTTTAACAGAAATTCAATGCGATTTGAACGAGATAACAATTTGCATTTTTGTTTTAAATTAATGACAACTTTTTCTTTCAGTTCCTTAATTTTGATTGTAAAAAGAATTATTTTTTTTTTTAATTTGTAGACTGTATAATAATATTAAATACAATAAACCCAATAAAGGTTCATTTTATGGATTACATTCATAAATGGAACTATATTGAAAACTAAATGTTCTCAATATAATTACGTTCATCTAAAATTAGACACACACACATAAGCCCCCCCCCCGCGCGCTTATGTGTGTTTATGTATTTACATATATATATATATATATATATATATATATATATAGAGAGAGAGAGAGAGAGAGAGAGAGAAATCTGATCCGTACGAATTAGAAAGAAGGTATTTCTTATAAGGCTTTATTAATTTTGATTGTATTGTATTATTTTATGAGAAAAGTTAAAGCAAAAATGGTATACAAAATACACCAATATAAAAATTTAAAAGCTTACACGTCGTTATATGAATGTTATAAAATTGCACAAGTGGTAATAAAATAATATATATGTAAATTATAGATACATAACATACATTTTTAGATTATATTATTTTAAAAAATTATTCCACTCCTTTTTGGTTGTTATTGGTTGAGTTTAAAGATTAAAAGATCTAAGTGTTTGTAATAAATATGCAAAAGTAATCACTGATTCACCTTTTTTTTTCTTTTTTTCCCCTTACACTCCTGGACCGGATCTGCAGTCAAGCATGGCTCAGTCTAGGGACGTGTTCTTGTAACTCTAACGGGCCTCCCCGTTTGCCGGCAGTAGGTCCGGCAGGGCAGATTGGCCCGCCGGTTTTGGATCTTCTTATTTTAATTTGCCTGCCTCTAATTTCAGAGGCGGGGTAACCGGGCCCAGCTATGTCATTCCCGGGACTCCGCCCCATCCGCCGGGACTCAGTTTATTCTCCGATTTTCCTTTTTTTTGACCCGGGGTTGGGAGTTTCCTAGCCTCCTCACTGGCGCCCACCCGTGCAAGCACGAACGACGGCAGCTCAGCAGGGGCTATCCTCTTCCCCACGTCTTCCACCCGGGCTTCAGTCTGTTTCCTATTCTCTATAATCCTTTTCCTACCTCTTTGGCATGTCTGCAATCAGCTTCTCCATGTTTAGCCATTCCCTTAAAGCCTTCAACATGTACGGGACAGCGGTTTCAGGTGTCACCCATTCGAGATTACAATTTAACTGGCTGATTCACTAATTGACACTGATTCACCTAAGATCGCTAACTAGTTTTCGTAGGCTATTTGTCTTGATGAAAAAAAAAATGATCGCCTTACTGCAAAACACTAACTCACAATGTAATAATCCTTGATTTAATAACGCATTAAAAAGTATAAAAATAAAAAATTAATTTTTTACAAGGGAAGAAAGATAATTATAATGTTTTAAAGTAAAAAAAATTAAACTTTTAATGAAACTTAATAAAAGTTTTGATAAAAAACCTCAGTAGAACAAGTATATTAGCGAAAACCTTTGTCTGAAATAATTTTTGATATGACCAACCCTTACGGCAAGGGATGGCCAAAATATTGCTGGAATTGTAGGAAGATGGGGCTTATCGTATGCTAAAATGTGAAACTTATTTCACATGCAACCATTGTCGTATTGAGTAAATTTGAAATTTCTTTAACTTTAAGGTGGAGATCTTTTTTATCCCCTACTTAGCACCGGTGAAATCTATCTCCGCCTTGCGACGTACCGAAAGGGATTTTTTTTGTTAGGAAATCAACCGTAACGCACTTTAGTAAATCTAAAACTGCGATTGAATACCGAAGTATAGTAGTATTAATAGATTCAATTAAATCAAGTTAAAGGTAAGTCCTATATAAATACTGATATTTGATCACTGGTCTTGCGACTTTAAATAATATCTCTCAAGCAAACCTAAATATGACTTAATGAGAGATTTTAAACTTCTCTTTTTTCTGGTTTTTCTTTTGCAGTTTTTTTATACATTTTATAAATGTTAGAAGAGTAATTTTCATAATAAGAATAAGTAAGTTCAATTGACGTTTTTAATTTTTTTTAGGGCGGGAAAAGATCTTATAAAAGAAGTTAGATTGATCAAAAAAATGTAAATATAATTCTCTAAGGATAAAACAAATAAACGATGTAAACAAATTTCATTGTACTATTGAACGTGCAATACTTCACTGACTTCTGAAGCATAATGATTAGTGAGTGCCTCAATCTTTTATCCAGAACGGTGTTTTAATTTCTTAGTTTGATCAAACTTGGAATTTTTTATATGTAACAAAATTACCACACCGTTTTATGATATACAATGTTTCTCTCATACCTTAAGTTATAGACGTGTGATATGATTGAGATCGGCTGAATACGATGGGTCGCAATGAAATATAATCTAGTTTCAATCGATTTTGTTTTGATGTTTTATATAACCTTCTGAGATGAACTTTAAGAGTACTTATACGAAGGCTTTGTATACACAAAGAGCAGTTGCGTTATGGTAGCTTTGCTCTATATATACGTAACAAAGCCAGCTGACAAACCCAGCTGCTGGAAGAACTGCTATATGAAATTCTGACATCAATAGTCTTCTTACAACAAATAGATAATAGGATATTTTTGTATATGAAATTCTTTCAGTACTATTCAGTAAATTCTAGTTTAATTATTTATTACCTATATTTGAAATGTACTTATTCTATTTTTGAATTTAGAAATTTTATTACGTTTTATTACGTATAAAGTAATATTAATTAATGACAGTGTAAAAGATAAAGTAATGTTACATTAACGAATATTTGATTAAAATTTGACCATATTCCATTTTATCAGTATAATAAAGTAAAAATGTAAAATATCTTACATGAATGATAAAAATATTTATTTTATTTACTGGGATTTTTTTTAATAATCTGTTGTGCATAACAGCCGATAAGATATAAATAATCTATTAGATTATTTGTACTTTGTTTTAGAGTGGCTCCGTGCCACTCTAAAACAAACTCTCTCTAGCACAACGTAAGTAAGCATTCCTCGTTTAGATAAGCGGTTGACTTTGTCACGTTTTAGTTGTGTTTATATGTATTATTGAACGGAAAAAGTAAACAAATATTCACTTTTTTTTTAAGTATTGAAGAAATTCTGTTCTTACAATAATTTTTCACGGAATAATAATGAAATATCCCTATTTAATTCGTATTAAACGCAATTTATTCTTTAGATTATATGAACTGAACTCAAGACATTTTATAAATCAGTTTTTTTAAAAATATTTTATCCCATTATAATGTAACTTATATTCTTTTATTCTCAGTTTTATACTCTTTTATTTACCATCACTGTATATTTCCTATTGTGGAATAGAGCCGCAAAATGTGAGTATTGCTTACACAGAAATCCGCTTTTCTTGAAAAGATTTAAGAAATAAAATATATTAAGTACATTATATATTATACTAAGTAATACGAAGAAAAAAAATCAATTGTAGAAAGAAATAGTGAAAAATAATAGAGTAAAAGAAATGTGTGATAACATTAACAGTTGGTCATTATGCCTTCTTGTAGCATTTTTTAAATAACTACTTAGAATTATATTATTTGTTTAAGATAAATAAAAGCAGTAAGTTTTTTTATCTTGCCGAATAAAATTATTTTATTTATTTTTTTGATACATTTCCAAACCATCGTTTCAATATTATAATTTTTTTTTCATTTATTATTAAAATTATGCAGTAACTTGTCAATTTAAAATATTAGAATATTCATAAATTTTATTATCGCTAATATACAATTTTTATTTTATAATACCCAACGCTAATAATATTTTTCCGAACAAATGTAATATTTAATAACTCGCTTCAAAATTGTTTAACAAAAAAAAATTATAGTTCTATTACATATAATTTTCTATAATACTGGTGATTCAAAAAGGATTTCACAACTTCAAAATATATAAAGCTTTATTTAAATAACTTACAGATTCGGTTGAGTTCTCATTTCATAGAAAAACATATCAAGATTTCCACCCAACATTCGCTTTGGTTCGATATGGCTTTCATTTGTAATGCGACGTACATCGCAGCTGAAGTAATTATTTTCCGGACTGTAGCCAGCAAGTCGGGCGTTACGTCTGCAGCTGCAGCATTACCCAGAAGCCTTAGCTCAACAAGATCAGCAGGCAAAGGTATAATCCTATCTTTAATAAAACCTCCCAAGAAAAATTTTAGCAGGGTCAAATATGAGGAGTGAAGTGGCCATGCAATTGGAACTACCAATCACCGACCTGGGAATCGAGTATCAAGAAAACCTCGGACTTCTAGGTGGTAATAAGGTGATGCCCCATCTTGCTGATAGAAATTGCATCCATCATTATCATGATCATCTGAGGAATTAGAAAATAATGAAGCATAAACGATACCATTTACGGTTGCCTCCTGGAAGAAGAACGGGCCGTACAGTTTTTGTTTGCATGGGGCACAAAAAACATTGACCTTAGGGCTACCACAAATATGCTGTAAAGTTTCATGAGAGTTTTTGCTACCACATATTCGGCAACTACGGGTATTAATCTTTTCAATGATGGAAAATATTGATTCATGACTATAAATTACATTGTATGAATTTTGTGAAATTTCATTTAATTGATCTTATCTGGGTCTGGAAAAAACCCAAAAGGATAAACAATAAAACAAAAATAATACAATAAAGCTAGTTTTAAAACAAAATAGGTTTTAATAAAAAGTTAATGTTATATATTGCTGTTCTATTTACGTATCCGACTTGATTAATGGTGTTAAAATATTTAACTATATTCTTGAACACTATCAAGTATTATCGAATTATTTCAGAGTTATCAATTTTATTATATTTTTATTCATATTAATTACTTATGTATTCGTCATGGGTCAGCTTCAATATACAAGCTGATTTTAAATAAACGAATTTAATAAAAAAAAAAAAAAAAAGCTTTTCGAGTCACTTCTAAATCAACTAAAAATTTAATGAACGTTCAAGCTAAATTATTTGTAAAATGTACTAAAAATTAAATAATAATATTAAAGCGATGAACTAAATTTTAAATAAAATTTCATCTAATCGTATGAATATTTTTATACTTGTTTGATGTTCTGGCACCTGTATGGTGCCGTAATGGAGTGATTAATTATCTCGCAGTACACAGAGAAACAAGAATCGCACTATTAGATTAAAAAAATAATTTATTTAGACTATTATATAAATAGGAGAGGGTTTTTGTTTTTTCGGAATAAACAAAAAACTACTCGACCAATCGCAACCAAATTTTACCCATTTTTCTTGGAATAACTGAGAAGGCTTTTATTTCATATCGGAAAATCTCGAAAAAACTATGTATGTAGTAGTGGAGATTTGCCGGTTGAAACCCAAACCCTAATGAATTGAAAAAATGAACTGTGAACTGTGAATCTCTACCACTGTGTGAGCTGGGTTCGAGCTGAATGATTCAAATCAATCGAATGAATAATATTACAAAAATAATAGATTTAAATTTACGTTAAATAAAATAATATTAAATTAATTTAAAAGATTTCTGTTTAATTATAATGGGTATCCCGTGGAAACTGCGTGTGAGGCTAAAGTGGGGAGGTGTGCGAGCACCTCGTGGGAAGCTATATCAATCACTACCATTAATTGGTAACAGACAGACTACCCCTGGGGCGCTGTTTTGGGACATGCAGTGGGGTGCTCTTATAATATCTCTGCAAATAATCGTCCGATTTTAAAAATTCAAACGGAATATTTGTTAGTAAATTGAATACTAACTTTTGCATGCATCAGGTACAATCTCGATCTAACAGATAACGGTTATTCGGAAATTGTATATATATGTAAAGTTTGTTTGTTTGTTATCGCATCATGCGAGAACCAACCGAACGATTACTATCAAATTTGTAGGATATTCCAGTCATCTTAGAAAAAGGTTTTAAGCTATCGACCGAGGCTGTAGCACTCCCTTGAAGGTCATGGTATTAAAATTATTCATTATTTCTTCGCCCACCATTTCTGGATTATTATATATTATTTCCATTTTTTTCTAGATTATTATATTAAAGGATGTATTGAAATACCGAATTTAAAGAGTAAAAATAAAGTAACAATGAAATTTACTTTTTTTTTTTAATTTTATTGGTAACAAATTTAGATATCAAATGGATTTTTAGCATGGTAATTTTCATATAAATATCTAAAAACCAATTTCTAGATTTTTTGTTGAGTTTTTGAGTTTTGAGTTAGAAGGATTAAAATGGATTTTTAATTGTGTTTACCCAGCTGCTATTTTTTTATTTCTCGCTAACAAACGAAGATATCAATTTAATTTTTGGTGTATTTTCTTTTTTCTGTTGCCGTATAATCACCCCACAAGAATTTTTTTTTGATTTGTTTACTATGTTAAATGGTAGAAGCTAAAAAAAATTCTACTGAAAATGTACGACCAATAAAACGTTACCTACAATTTTTTGTTGGTGGATGGGGATAAATTATGTTGAAATTTTATTGTAATAATACTAAAATTTAAAATAAACCAAGAATTAAAAAAAAAAATAGAAATCTATATTTTTAAATTTTAATCGACTTCCCTGCCCCAAAGTATGTTTTTGGGTTACTTTCACTCCGATTATTCCGAGGAAAACAAAAAAAAATAATAAATCAGTTAATACATGCAATAAATAAAAGATAGTTTTAAAACTTTTTTGGAGAAGGGAGAATTATAGGGCAATTTTTTTTAATTGTAAGATAAGCAAACACGCATGTTTTGAGCTTAATATAAGGTGGGGTTATTTTTGCCAAGTTTTGCAAAGATTGATCCCCAAAATCTCCCACTTTTCTCTCAAAATATTGATCCCAAAATGTTACCAATAAATGGCCCTATATAAATTACTCTTTGTATAAAATTATATCAAAATCGGTTTATCCAATCAAAAGTGTTTAAGCTCCAAACACCCCAATACATGTACATATGTACGAATATTAACCCCACCTTTTTTTCTTTTTATGGAGTCCATGGTTTATGATAATTTGAGAAATGCACAAACCCCATACTCCATTTTTTGACTGATTTTCATACTTTTTTTTGCATCATATCTCTAAAGCTATGGTGACAGGAAATATGCTAAGAAAAATCCTAGCATTTGATGATTCTTAAGTAATTTAATATAAATAAATTTTAGATTATCAAGAATCTGAATTCTCAGATGCTAATTTTTAGTACTATGCAATACACAAAAGAATTGATGATAAGAATTAGAGAGGAAATTTTTATTATCATAAAAAAAGTTAGAAAATTTAAAGAACACTAGTTCAGTGATTATAAGAATATATGAAAAAAAAATGCAGAAGATCTTTAAATAAAATAGACTGTATTATCAGTTCTTTAATCTCTTTAAATTTAAATTAATAAAAACAAAAGTATTTCCTAGTTTTCAAGAAAAGAATTTATTTTATTTCTAAAATAAATATCGTATGGAGCTTCATTATATACTCTTATAAAGTATGAATAACCTTTTAATGGATTTGTAAATAAAGTAGATCAATGTTTAGGCTGGCCTGAAGAACATTTCACTCAGGATACTCAAATTGTTATAAAATTAAAACTACTTTTTTTTTAAGTTCCAAAAGAAAAACTTACGGATGAATCTATTTAAATTTATTATTTTTTGTTTTCACTTTATATTTAAATAGCATTTTATATCACAATTTATTAAAGAATAAATATAAATTCTAATATTAAAAAAATTACTTACATCAATTCGTAAGAAATTTGTTTTAGAATCGGCCGGTTGACAAGAATGATTAAATAGATACTTAATTCCTTCCGTGTTGAAAAAGAACTGTAACACAAAAAAATCATTTTTTTAATAAAAGTATTTAAGAACTATTCTAAAACATAAAATAACAAGTAAAATAAAATAAAATAATGGTACGAAATATAAAGATGAACGTAATTTATACACATTTATAATTAGATTTTACTATAATTATAATTTTTTTTTAAATGATTATAGTAAATATTAATTATTTATTTTAAAAATATACTTAAATTTATTGTAAAAAAAATATTCATTTAAATTAATATTCAAATTTATGATTAAAACCTAATTACGAATTATTCATCTATCATACTGGACAAAAAGTAATTCTGATAAATAACATTAATTGAATTATAAAAATGTACTTTAAATATTCAATAAATTCAACCATGTATTATTAAATAAGTATTTTTTAAATAATATCGTAAAACGAATGCCTATCAAATTTTAAAGCTGAAAAACCCGTATCGAAACCTTCGAATGAAAGATATCATCCTTATTGAAGGTATTTAAGAATGTTTGTAATTATATATGTAAGGAATATTGTGTGTTAGACATTGTGTATAGATTGACCTTTAGTTTATAAGAATTAAAGATAGGTATTTTGCGTTGTAGAGTAAGCAGTTGATTAGTGAATTATACTAAAATATAAATAATTTAAGAAGTATCAATATTCAATTTATATATCATATGTTTACAGTTAAAAAAAAATTGAAACACTATTGCATTCACTTGTGGCGTAGTTTATGATACTTAAGACATATCATTTTTGGCAGATTCCCAAAGAATTTGGAAATCACTACTGCGTTCGGCCATGTTTATATACAAATATATGTATAAGATTTTTTCGTCTTCTCTACCGGACGTAAATCTAAACCGATTTAGACGAAACTTGGTAGGGGTGATGTAAATCTGTTGATAATAGAACTCTATTGATTTTCAAGTGAATCGTCTCACTAGAACCTAAGTTAGAGCCAAAATACGGGGTTTTTGGGTATGTTTTTAGCTTTTTTCGTTCTGGGCGTATTTTTAAAGAGATAGGTAGGATGATGTAAACTTAATAGAAATAAAATCCTATTCATTTTAAAGCGAAGTGGTTTATAAGAACCGGAGTAAGGGGTCAAAAACTGGGTTTTTGGGTACGTTTTCATGGTTAACTAAAACCGAAATTCGTTCTTCTGATGTAATTACTGTGACGTTTTTTATTTGTAATTGTCAAATAAATAAAATTACAATAACAATCCATTACATTGATAAAATTTGAAAATGATATCAGAAAATCATAGGTGGAAGGTGGCCATTTAACATACTGAAATTAAGTAACAGAGACTCCTGAAAAGAGAAAAAATCATTTTGATACGCTATATCAGGATTGAGTATCAATATCTTTCTTAAAATACTTAACATCACCAAAGTAATCGACAAAACGATTTGAAATTTGAGATTATACAAATACTCTACGTTTTAGCATATTTTTTTTTTTTTTTTACTAATCGTGTATTTAAAATTGGTTACGATTATGGAACTACAAATAAATTCCATTACAAAACGCACGTGAAGAGTAAAATGCACGTTTTAAATTTTGAAAACCATTATTAAAATTTTTCTATATGTGTGGTTGTTATTGCGAAGATTTAACATTGTATACATGCAATTAAAAAAAAAGGTGTAAAAGTAGTCTTTTTCTTCGCTTTTTATAAATGTAAAAGACGCATCCCTTATTTTATAAAATTTTATAATTATTCCTAATAACGAGCTTTTAATCTAAGTTGCAATTTTTTTTTTCTCTCTTTTTTTTCTCTCTTTTTTTTTTTAATTATAACATCATTCCCACCGGGCTGGTCAAGTGGTTAACTCGTCATCGAAAATCAGCTGATTTCGAAATCGAGAGTTCTAAAGTTCAAATCGTAGTAAAGACAATTATTTTTACATGGATTTGAATACTAGATCGTGGATACCGGCGATTTTTGGTGATTGGGTTTCAATTAGCCCCACATCTCAGGGATAGTCGACCTGAGATTGTACAAGACTACACTTCATTTACATTCATACATATCATCCTCATTCATTCTCTGAAATAAAATACAGTGATTCCGGAGGGTAAACAGAAAAAGAGAGAAATGATAGAATCACAAAATTGTGACCACGACTCCAAAACCATTTATATTATTTATTGGAACAATACAGTGCCTCGTAGTGTTACAAAATAATATATGATAATAACATAACATGGATATCTGCAATGCCTTCAGTAGCATTCCGTGGAGACACGTCTTGGAAGAAATGCGGAGGAGGAATATAAGTTCATTCATAAGAGCCTCAATAAGTACCTAAAGGATAGAGAGCTGCTGACACCAGTAGAAGGAGGAGAAATAAGTTTCCGAATGTATGGGGGGGGTTCCCGCAAGGATTTCTGATAAGCCCTCTCTTGTGAAACCTGGTTTTTGACGGGGTCTTGAGGTTGGGGTTCTCGGAGGGGGTGACACTCATTTCGTACGCCGACGATTTGGCGATGCCTGTTGATGGTTCCACAGAAGATAAAGTGGAGGAAAAGGCTAATTGGGCCATAATACAGATAAGCATGTGGTTGGCGACAACGGGGCTACGACTCGCTCCACAAAAAACGCAACTCGTAGGTGTGGCAAGCCGTCGTAAAATTAGAAGAATTCGCGTACGGTCGATGGGGTTAGGCTAAGACAAGGCACTTTTTGAAATTTTTCGGGGTATGGTTCGATCAAAATGAACTGTACAACCCACATCTTACAGAAGTATGCAGTAAAGCGGAGCAGATCGTCAACGTTCTGAGTAAACTGATGGGCGTCAAGTGGGAATCCAGAGCAGTAAAAAAAAGCTATTGATGATAGCAGCGACTTCTTTAGTATTGTATCCAGTAACACTACATTGCCTGCTTTTAATACTAAACAGAAAGAGGAATGTGAAGATGATGACATCATAACAGAGACAAATGAATTTAAGGATCGTGACGGCGTACCGAACGGTATCGGTGGATGCGGGGGAAGTCCTGGCGGGAGGACCGCCGATCCAGTTACGGGTTACCCAAATGAAACGAATCTACAAGGACAGGAAATATTCCGCTAATCTTTTACTACAAGAATGGCAAGAGTTGTAGCGGCAATGGAATGCCGCTACAACTGGGGCGTGGACAAAGAAGCTTATTCCTGAGATTGGACCGTGGCTTGGGTGAAACACAGCGACGTGGGTACTACCTGTCTCAATTCCTCTCCGGTTACGGAGGATTTGGTGTATACTTACACATGTGTAGAAGAAGGCAGCTCCCTTCTTTTAAACCTGTGTGTACTGCGGTCAAGCAGTAAAATTGTGTGTACTGCGGTCAAGGGGACGCTCCCTGCCACACATTTTTTTTAATGTCCACGTTGAGAGGATCTGAAAGAAAGATATAACTTACAAGAGATTACCTCTGAAACTAAACAAAGTATATGCTGAGAGGTAAAGAGGAATGGCTGACAATAAAGAGATTCGTGGCTGAGGTTATACGAGCAAAGGAAGTTGATTACAAGAAGTGGAAAGAGTTACTTTCAGGAAAAAACATAACGACTGAGACTCGGCTGCTAGGACAGGGCCCGGGAACGGCATAACCGAGCTCAGTGTCCTTGGCCTTAGCGTTTAGAGGCAGAGGCAAGAAGAAAATAAAGAAAAGATCCGGAACCGGTGAGCTTACCTGCCATGCTGGACATACTGCCGGTAAGAGGGAGGCTCATTAGATTCGCAAGGAGACTCCCATGGGCTGAGTAATACTTGATTCCTGAGGCGGCTCAGGTAAACAAACAAGCACCAAAAAAAAAACGTGGAATAAAAAAACCGAAAGCTAGAAAGCTACTTAAAAAATCGAAGCAAAATTTTTTTTTTTTCAGAAATCATTATAGCAGTGCAGCAGCCTTTCTTTCTTAACTAAAATCGGAAATCCTCTCTTCCGACGCACTTAATGCGACAGTTTTTTTGTTTTGGTTCATTTTTTTTTAAGTATACTCTTTAACTGAATAAATATGTATCTTAAAAGTTGCGAAAAAGTGAATGAAATCCTAGTTCATTAAGAATAAATGTTTTAATATTTTACAAAAGTAAAATAGAAATTTTATAATAAACTTATTAAGACGTAATAATAGTGTGTATGTTTTTTTTTTTTAAATTTAAATACAAAATGAAATCCATGGCCAAACATAATATTAAAATTTTTTTTTGTTCATAGCATTTTTCTTGATTAATCTTATGACCTTTTAAATGTTCTAATCGGTGTTGTAATATGAAATAAATTGCTTGACTAGTAAAAAATTAAAAGTGGAAGTAAAATGGAAGTACAAATGGAAATAACCATCAATATCAATCAAAGACTAGTGCATTACCTAATATTACATTAATATAATTATGTTAAATATTTAAATAAATATCCTTTATGCCGGAAATTATAGTACAAGGCCAAATTAATGATTACTACAACAGCAATAATTATCACAACTAGTTATTTATCATATTTAACTTTATATTTCATAGTATCTTATTTAATTACATTTATGTAATTTCCTTTTTTCCTGATTTATACATGTGCAATATTTCTTAATCAAAACAAATCAAGTATGAATAATGTATGTTAAAGAATTGCTTTAATTGTGTTCTCAATTATTTTAAAATTTGATTAAATAAATATTTTTTATTTTCATTTAAATGATAAATTTCACCTGGAATACCCAAGAAATAAAATTTTTATATTAAAGATTTTGCAATAAAATTATAATTAATCATTCTTAAACTTAAAATGGAAATTTAAAAATTTACATGATTAGTTAGCATAAAATTAGTATACAAATTTTGATGAGTAAAACAAGTTAATATCCTCAAAATGTTAGGGGCAACATTAGATAACGGATTAAAGTGGAATTCATACCATGTTATTTGTCCACACTTGACGCATAGCATAATTATCGATGGATAACTTTAATAACATATTTCATAATCAAGTAAAATATCGATTGTAATCTTATTTTATTCCCCAATAACTTTCTATTTTATTACATAAATTATTACACTACTGAATTTTTTGGAAAAAAAAAAATTAAAATACTAAAGTAAATACGTTTACTTTTTCAAATATATTTCCATTGCTGCTACATAGAGACTGTAGGTATAAAGAGAAAGTATGTAAATCGATCCTAATTTTTTGTTTTTATTTTTTTTGGTAATTTCGAGTGTCGAAATTTCCCGAACCTCTGAGTTCAAAAAACGTATAAAAGTCGTAGAAGTTTTCAGGTGTATACTAGTACGTGTGTTGGCTTATATTTCGATTAATTTCTCTAAACTGGTTAACACAAATTCTTCGATAATCATTTAAAAATGTTTTATTTGATGAAATTGCCGGCCTCCGTAGCGCGAGTGGTAACGCCTCGGCCTATAATCCGGAGGTCCCGAAATTGAATCTCGGTCAGGCATGGCATTTTAACACGCTACAAATCATTCATTTCATCCTCTGAAGCAATACCTAACGGTGGTCTCGGAGGTTAAAAGAAAAAATATATATATATATATTTTTTTTTAAATAAATGAAAATAGGAGGAAGGGTAATTTTCACCTATTTATAATTTTTAACGTGTGTATGAATTGAAAATATATATTAAGTATTTGTAAAACTCAAAATTTTAAGTCAATCGGTTTTAGGCTGGAGATATTCAACATTATTTCCAAGCAGTTTTTGCCTCATCTCGAAAACCCGTAGACCAAAAAATTGAAATTGGAATAAAATATTTGGCTATCCTGCTTTAGCCTGATTTTTCGATTCCACCGGTCAAAGAGGCATCACATTACTAATATATAAATTTTTTTTTAGCAAGCTATCAGTTTTTTAGTCTTATTGAATAATGCAACACAAAATTAAACCGACTTATTGAAGTAATTAATTACTCCGATAAATAAACTATTAAAAATACCAAAACGGAGCCAAATTTTTTCCACTGAACATTTTAATTTGTTTCTCAAGCGTACTTTAAATAAGCCAACACCCAATTTAAAAATCATAATAGAAGAATATACACTTGGAAAAAGCAAGGCGATACTGCAAGGTATCAGATAGATTATATCATGGTTAAGCAAAGATTTAGAAATCAACTCGTTGACTGCAAAACTTACCCTGGAGCAGACATTGATAGCGACCATAATTTGGTGATAATGAAATGTAGATTGGGGTTTAAAAACCTGAAGAAAAGGTGTCAGATGAATCGGTGGAATTTAGAGAAGCTTGAGGAAGAGGAGGTAAAGAAGATTTTTGAGGAGGACATCGCAAGAGGTCTGAGTAAAAAAGATAAGGTAGAAAATGTAGAAGAAGAATAGGAGAATGTTAAAAAGGAAATTCTCAAATCAGCAGAAGCAAACTTAGGCGGAATAAAGAGAACTGGTAGAAAAACTTGGGTTTCAGACGATATATTGCAGCTGATGGATGACCGTAGAAAATATAAGAATACTAGTGATGAAGAAAGTAAAAGGAACTATCGGCAATTAAGAAATGCTATAAACAGGAAGTGCAAACTGGCGAAAGAAGAGTGGATTAAAGAAAAGTGTTCAGAAGTGGAAAGAGAAATGAACATTGGTAAAATAGATGGAGCATACAGGAAAGTTAAGTAAAATTGTGGGGTAAATTAAAATCTAATAATGTGTTAAACAAAGATGGTACACCAATATATAAAACGAAAGGTAAAGTCGATAAGTAGAAAAGGCATTCGATAACGTAGACTGGAATAAAATGTTCAGCATTTTAAAAAAAATAGAGTTCAAATACAGAGATAGAAGAACAATTGCTAACATTTACAGGAACCAAACAGCAACAATAATAATTGAAGAACATAAGAAAGAAGCCGTAATAAGAAAGGGAGTCCGACAAGGGTATTCCCTGCCTCCGTTACTTTTTAATCTTTACATGGAACTAGCAGTTAATGATGTTAAAGAACAATTTAGATTCGGAGTAACGGTACAAGGTGAAAAGATAAAGATGCTACGATTTGCTGATGATATAGAAATTCTAGCCGAGAGTAAAAAGGATTTAGAAGAAACAATGAACGGCATAGATGAGGTCCTACGCAAGAACTATCGCATAAAAATAAACAAGAACAAAACAAAAGTAATGAAATGTAGTAGAAATAACAAAGATGGACCACTGAATGTGAAAATAGGAGGAGAAAAGATTATGGAGCTAGAAGAATTTTGTTATTTGGGAAGTAGAATTTCTACAAATGGACGAAGCAGGAGCGATATAAAATGCCAAATAGTACAAGCTAAACGAACCTTCAGTAAGAAATATATATTGTTTACATCAAAAATTAATTTAAATGTCAGGAAAAGATTTTTGAAAGTATATGTTTGGAGTTTCGCTTTATATGGAAGTGGAACTTGGACGATCGGAGTATCTGAGAAGAAAATATTAGAAGCTTTTGAAATATGGTGCTATAGGAGAATGTTAAAAATCAGATGGGTGGATAAAGTGATAAATGAAGAGGTATTGCGGCAAATAGATGAAGAAAGAAGCATTTGGAAAAATATAGTTAAAAGAAGAGACAGACTTATAGACCACATACTAAGGCATCCTGGAATAGTCGCTTTAATATTGGATGGACGGGTAGAAGGGAAAAATTGTGTAGGCAGGCCACGTTTGGAATATGTAAAACAAATTGTTAGGGATGTAGGATGTAGAGGGTATACTGAAATGAAACGACTAGCACTAGATAGGGAATCTTGGAGAGCTGCATGAAACCAGTGAAATGACTGAAGACAAAAAAAAACTTTAAATAATACATAATTAAGTGATTAATATTTAAAAACCTTATTGGAGTATTTAAAGTAAAAATTTGTTCCAAGCGAATTTGTTAAAGTTACACAATATTTGCCGGTTTTTTTTTAGACTGATTTTTAACCTTAATTCGTGTTAACGCTCATGCGAAATGCAGTTATTTTTGTTTTATTTTTTTAATATTAATTCTAAAATAAAATTTTCAAAATCATTAATCAAGCTTAACATCGTAAACATTGTAAACTCGAGTATAGAAACAGAAAAGAACCTTTTTTGTTTCCGTACATTCATCAAGGATTTGTTCTATACGTCTGTCAATTTTAACACATTGTTTCCGCTCCTTTTTCTTCCTTAGATTTCTAAGCGCTCGGTTATAATTCTTCCATTTCATTCTTTCGTATCTTTATCATTGATTAATTAGATATCAATAAATTACCTATATTCTTTTAGCATTTCGAATAATCTAATATCTTCTTTTTGTCAATTCCAAAAAATTATTTCTAAAAGTTTCAGTAAGTTGTGTATACCCCGTAGAAGATTCTGAAAAATACTATACAATAGTACTTTATTATATTTTACCTAATGAGTTCTAGATTGAAGTTATCATTTTTTTATATATTTCACCTGGATATTAATTTGATTTATCTTTTCTGATGAGTTTTGGTTTTAATAACCTCAGTTCATACCATCGAAAAAACAATCCAAGATATTCCTTTCTTTTTTTTTATTTCTCAATTAAATTTTCTGTAAATTTATGTAATTTTACTAAATAGCTAAATTTTTCTTAAAAACAACTGAAAAAACTAAACAAAACTAGTTTTTTTGAATTTTTTTTAACTTTACTCGATCAGTGAGAAAACCGCAAATGGAAATTTTACAAATACGCTTTATTAACTGAGAAGTAAATTATGTCTTCTCTTTGTCAACGTCAATTTTGAGCACTTTTTTTATCAAGGGTTTTTTGGTTAACAAAAATTTTTTAATTAAAAGCTAATTGAATAATTAAAAAAAACAACAGAATATTTTAAATAGCAGAGTAAAAAATTTGAACTTATCAATATTAAAAAATCTTCTAGGTTGTTTCTGAACCAAATTAAGAGCTAGATACGTATTTTTATTTTAATCTTTCTATTTAATTTTTCGAATAATACATTTTAATATTATAATCTATAATTTTTCGAATTAACATCATATTTTATTATTTTTATTGAATGAAAAATAATGCTAATTATTTTTGAAATTGTATTTAATTGTTATCACTTCTTTTGTTTTAGAATTACATAATTCTAAACACAATTGTTTTAATTGTAAGAGTAAAACTCAGAATTTTTTGTTGTGTTAGTGATCTCCGATCCATCACCCCAGCTTGTTTCTACTTCTTGTCCATAATAATTTAATGTTTTCTAACAGTTGTTCAGATTTTGTATATCATTAATTTTCATATTTTTAGACTTGAATATAAAATTTGTTAATATGAAGGACATTATTTTCTTATAGTATTCAAAAAAAAAAATGTAATATTTATGAAAAATACTAATACTTATCAAAAATGTAATGATATCTGATTTTAAAAAAAAATCAGTTTATCATCAGTTACTGCTGAGAAGAATATACTGTGACAACCATATTTTTATGTAGTCTTTGTAATTGCTACTGTGCTCTGCTGCTAGTATCCAAGAATTACTGTATATCCACCGGTCTGATGCGAAATATTTGGTTCAATTTAAATTTTTAAAAAGATTATTCATATAATCGTAATAATTAATTATTGTTTATTTATTTTTACTTAGTTAATAATGAAAATAGCAGTGTGTGTTTTTTTTACATTTATAAGAATAAACTTCCTAACTAAAATACGATTCTTGAAAAAACTTTACGTAAGAGGAAATGTAACGTATAAAATGTGAAGTTAAAAAAAACATGTAAACAAAGCTGAAATGTATATATTAAATACAGTATATTCAATTCAGTTAATAATTTATTAATTTATGTATTACGAATTAAATATATTAACTGCATTTAATTAAAGAAGTTGATTTAAAATTAAAATTTTATTTATTATATCATATGAAATTTAATAGCAAAGATGATTACAATAATTGCAACATTACCGTAGTACCAGCCTACCGTACTGGTCTAGAGGTTAACTCGTCGTCGCAAATCATTTTTTTAACAGCTGAAGGTTCCGAGGTTCAAATCCTAGTATAAATTAGTTACCGGTGTACTTTGGTGTTTGGGGGTTCAATTAACCACACAACTCAGGAGTGGTTGGCCTTAATTTGTACAAGGCTACACCTCATTTATATGTCACACATATCATCCTCATCACATTGGGCCGTAGGGAGGATTGCTTACTGTTCACTAGTTGAACAGATTGCAGCTTACACATTAGGAGGAAAAAAATATTCGAAGTACCAACAGTAATAAATTGTAAGAAAAAAAAAATTAATTATATTGTTTATTACTTCAATATCGTAATGCTTTTTATTAAAATATATTAACTAAAATAAAATTCATGCTATCCTTTTTTTCTCTAAAATAACCAATTTTTTTTTCTTCTTTTTTAATATAAAAGTAGCAGAAAAGTAAGAAAAGAATATAATCTAAATAATTCAGGTTGTCAAATAAATCGTCTGCACTTAAAAAACGGATATTGGATATTTTCTGTTAGTAAAAGAGATTTTCTATTTCATGCATGTATACTGAAAGCATAAACAACCCTTCTTCCTTTCTTTTTCCTGTTTAGCCTCCGGTAATTACCGTTCAGATAATACATAAGCAAACCTTCTAATTGGATTACTTATAACTTTTCGTCACACAAAATTCAACAGTCCAATCACAAGCTCAAGTTACAATTTCATATTTTTATTTATTTTTACAATTTTTTTCACAAGCTCTATTTATTTAAGGTAAAATATTTATAGTTATACATAAATACATTAAAGGGGCGTAAATTTTATTTATTGCGTATATTATTTTATCAACAAAAAAAATCATTATGTAAAGTTGATATTTGTTATTATAAAGTTGTAATAACATAAAATCAATCAGTTTTTTGTGTCTTATTGCAGCGTGCTATGTAGTAGGATTTTATTTTTAAAATGTGACAAGATTAGGACTTAGTAAGTACGATTAATTAAAACAAGTAAGAATAAATAGTTATCTTAAGTAGAGCTGGAATAAAAAATATCCGATGTTATTATGTAGTGAAGGCGTGGTAGTATAACAGGGTTATTTACACTTTTTTTATGTAGTTTTAAAATGTTGCTTAATTAATTCTTTTAAAACTCGTTATAGCAGCTTTAATATATTACTTAATAGTTCATTAGTAAGAATTGATTCTATGTTAAATATTTCTATTACCGTTGTAATTTTTTACAAACAAAGAAAAATTTCCGTTCACCAGACTTACCAAGGAGACAAAATTTGCCTATAATTTTACTTTCATATCTAAAACTCACTCTTGCTACAGCTCCTCGAAATATTTTTTCTTAAATTATAAAAGCCTATATGTGACGAATTTTATTATTTTCCTGCGAACAAATTTTTGTAACTAGATATTCTGTTACTTTTTAAATTATTCTACAACAAACATTTTATTTTACTATAAATTAGCAGCTGTTGAAATTACGTAACTTTATTCGTGATTTCATGGGTACAGTATGCATGTTAATCTCTTTTCTTTACATTCTCAGTCTAATTATATTTAACACGCAATTAAAATAACTTTAGTAAATATAACAACCATCACAGATGTTTTATTAAGAAGAGTAATGAAAGACAATTAGAATAAATTCATTTGCATATATAATTGAAATTTTTTATTTTTTTAAAATTGAAACCTTTAAATTCATTTGCCTACTATGTACAGAATATTCTTCATTAAGAAGATAAGTATTTTATAACCGTTTCCGTAGAGGTCTAGCATGAAATGCTTGTTGACAACGGATTAACTATTAATAATAGTGATGTGTTTCATATTAGATTACGAGAGGTGCCAATGCAAAACCTCGTTTTGCTTACTTTTGAACTAGCATTACTAAAAATTTACAATTTTCTCTTTCATTCTTTTATCTTTAAGCAGCTCTAGTGATTTTATTTTCATATTTCTAAGCCGTAAAATGCATAAATACCGTTACATTAGTAACAGTAATAACGTTATATTAGTAAACTGTAAATACCGGTATTTATCAAAATATATGAATGCAAAATGACGTGGTAAATTAATTAAGGAATTAATTGAGAGCATTCAAATACAGAATCGACTCAAAATTTATTCAGTGTTAAGCTGTCCAAAGCTTTCAACGTGCCTCCTCACACATTTCCTAGTTTATTTAGACTAGTATTATAGAGAAAAAAATACTATTTTTGCAACAGGTATTTGATAGATAACAAAATAATGAAACAAATTTGCATAATAATTTGAATAATGCAAAGATATGCAGGAAAATAATGCCAACATTTCTTATCACCAAACGAAACAAAAAACGGATGGGAATTAGTATGGAAATCATGATATGAATGAAATAATAATAAACTTTAGTTTGAATAGAACATCATCACGTTTTATGGGACTTAGATATTTAAATCCTAAGTCATAGATCGTAGATCCTAGATCTACTACCTAATCGGCAAAGAATGCATTGAAAGACTCCACAATCAATGAGGTTAAAAAAAGATTTGCAGGTAATTTGTAGCAAACATTTAACTAAAATTTAAAAAACATCGTTCTTTTTTCAAAAATAATGATATCGCCTTACCTGACCGGATATTCTAAGGTCAAAAAATTATAAAACATTATTACCCCAAGTTCCTGGTAATGGATCACGAATAAATCGGCTTAGTTTATGCAGAAATGAAAATTCCTTGCATTTATAGCAGTTTTTGAACAAAAAAAGAATGATAATTTTGGAAAATTCATTCTATTCCCCGTAATTAATAGTCTTTGATTTCTTCTTTTTCAGAAGTAATAATAATTTTCCAAAAGATAATTTGTAAAAAATCCTTGGAAAGTACCAGAATAAACACAACTGAGCTCTTCAAAATTCTCAAACATTGCAAACCAATCGCACGTAGAAATGCGATGTCGTGATATAGAATAACCTGAAGGAAAGACATTTTAGAAATATGATCTTCAATTTAACACGTTTTATAAGCCAAATATTGGAATTTTATAGCCATGTATATTTCAAATGGCTGGCGTGGATTGGTCTTTTTTTTTCGTTTATTTTTCTAAACTCAAGCTAAATTTAAAGTTGTACAGTAAGGTAGTTTAAAGTTTGAATAGAGGACTAGGTACTTAACTGAAATATCAAAAGAGAAATCAAAAGTTCAATCATATAAAATATTTGCTATTACTTTTTTTTGTCATATTTTATCGATTTTTTAATCATTTTTCGGCAGCTTGCTGTTGGATGAATAAAATTGTTAAATTATTTTAGTCTTCTAAAATTTTTCACTTAAATCTTAAAAAGATTTAGGTGAAATTTTGAAAACATCCAATTTTTTTCATCTAAAATAAAAAAGTCTACTTACATTCTGACCCCTTCGAAACATCTTTTCATACGATTGTCTTGTACTTAGCACTGTTATAATTTATAAACATTATTATAGCCAATTGTGAGTGTTAAATTTCTTAAAAAATTGATTGATTTAACTTCTAATAGATAAAATTTATAATTTTTATTTTTTAACCTTTGTCCTAATATAAATGAACTGAAAATTACAATTTGGTAAAATCCTTGTGCCTGTTATTTATCCTTAATTTATTTACATACCAACCCATTTTAAAAATATTATGATCATTAAAATAACCAGTCAAGTACTAAATTCAGGCAATAGAATTATAAAAGATTTAACATTCTTATGAAAATATTTTTTTTTTTTTTTTTTGTAATACTACGGTAGATTGAGTTTAGAATAAATTTCATTAAACATGTTACATAGTTTCCAAAGACATAAATTAAACTTCAGATCGTTTCGGTCTATAAAAATTATATTTTAGTTAATGTCAGAAACCTGTTCCTCTTTTCCATATAACATTCTTTCAAGGTAGTCAAAAAACTTTTGTTATAATGATGTTAAACTATATTTCTTATAATAACTCTACTATTTTTGAAGCGTTAAGGCCTTCTTTGGACCGCGATGAACCTTGGCTTGATGAGTTTCATCTTTCTCGCTTCCCAAATTTTCTTTATTAGCTCACTACTAGCCTTCTTCTGTTTGACAGTCCACTTTAAACTTGTGCCTATCTGATTTGTTCTTTAAATTGCTTCCAATTATTTATTTTTTTGTTGAAATCTTCTCAGTCAGCTCTCTCTTCTTTCAGGATGTCCATTTCCACCAAATCACTTCTGATTTCCTTAACCAAATTTGTTGTGTTTCTGAGTTTAATGAGATGATCAAAAATCAGTTTTTGTCAGCCTGTTTGTGTCCATCATCATTAGGTGTCTATAAAAATTAGCTCTTCTTTTTCTTGCCGTCGTTGTGAAAGTTTCCGTTTTCTTGTAGAGTTCTTGTTGTTCCGTAGTCGCTCCTCGCCTTTTTTGTTTATTCGTGCTCTTAAAACTTTCTATAGTATTCTTCGTTCCCGCTTTTCGATCTCCTTGATATTCCCTTTTCAGTTCATGGATAAACATTCTACGGCGTATAATCCTTCTGGCTTAATGACAGTTGTAATATCTTATCTTCACTTCTTTCGTTTTGGTTTAATAATGTTAATAACGTATCTTGTTTTAAATCGATAAAAATATTGTCAACTACGATATTCTATTACTGATAATACCTTACTTTAACGCAAGAAAATTTTATCAACTTTTACTTGGCCAGAAAATTAGAAAGAAAAAGAATTTAAATAATTATATTAGAAGATTTCAATATGGTGGTTCCTTTCATCATTTAAAATTCTTCATCTTTAAAAAAATATGACAATAAAGTTGTACATTTCCGGCTTTAGTTATTTATTCTTAGTAGAAAATAACTATACATCAAAACACACCAAAAAAGTTTAAAAAATCAAACAATCGGTATAATATATAAACTCTGATCGGCTCCCCCCCCCGCCATCCCATCAATAATGCCCATAAGTATTACTTTTGGGTAAGTTACACAACTACTATATCTAGAGGAAGACATAAAAAAGTTCGATTAAAAAATATATAATACATAAAAATATCGTTTTTTTCCGTTTTTGGGAAAAAGGTGAATTTTGAGGCAAAATATTTTTAAAAATGTTAAAATAAGCATATACGCCTGTACTAAGCTTAATATAAAGTGGGGTTATGGTTGCATAATTCATATAAAATGGGCCCCAAAAATCTGTATAATATCCCCACTGGTGATATTGATCGGTAAATTTTACCTTTCTTTTCTTTTTCTGTTTAGCCTCCGGAACCACCGTAAGGTTATCAGAGAATGAATGAGGATGATATGTATGAAATGAAATGAAGTGTAGTCTTGAACAGTCTCAGGTCGACCATTCCTGAGATGTGTGGTTAATTGAAACCCAACCACCAAAGAACACCAGTATTGACGATCTAGAATTCAAATCCGTATAAAAGTAACTGCCTTTAAATTTTATTGCCGGTAAATTTTACTTACAAATTTCCCGAGGGATACGAGTCTCTGTACAAAATTTCATCAAAATTAGTAAACCCAATCAAAAGTTATTAATTTGACAGGATGACAGCACATATGCATACGTATGTACGAACATTTCCCACTTTTTTGGGTTTTTAAGGATTCCTGGGTCATGAAAAGTCGAGAAGAAACCCCATTACTTGACCGATTACCGTAGTTTGCTGCTTGTAGCTAAACTTTATAGCTATGATGCCAGGAAAGTAAAATTTACAATTTTATACCAATAAAAATTGGAAACTCATATGGAAAAAAATTTAAATTCAATTTTTATTACCTTGAAAATTAAAAATATCTTCTATTTATTTTACATCTTTATGTCTGATAAGTTTTAGTTTTGATCACTAGTATATCTTTATTAAATCTTTTCTTTACTGTCAAATTCATTTAAAATATTGTAATTTTTTTTAAATATTGTATTTAACGTCACTATTTCAATCAATAAAACGCATTAAATTATAAAATTTATGTGAAGAATATTAATGACGTGATTAAGAATATTTTAAATAAATATTTAATGTGGTTAACACATTAAAATACTAATATTCGTACATACGTGTTTCATTAAAATTAACATCTGCTTTAATTTTAACTTAACATGAATATTAATTTGTTTATAATCTCTCTTCTCGCGCGCACGCGTATGCATACACATATCCACCCAACATACACAGAGGAGGGAGTGAAAGACCGAGAGTTAGAGTGAGAAAGAGTGTTAGAGGGAACAAAGTAAACAAGAAATAAATAAATACTTCGTAGTTTTATTTAATTATTCGTAAGTTTATAAAAAATATTATGTTCAGGCTATAATTAATGTAAATAGGTGCTTATTTAAAAAGAAATATTTTCTAAATATTTATTAAGGCATTAATTATAATAATTTATTTGTTTAAAACTGTATGAAAAACTAACTCACTCCTTCTTAACTCACCAATTTTGTATTTATCAATAGTCTAAATCCCTTAATATCTTTCTCAAAATGTGTAGTTCTTTTTTTAATTTTTTTTTTTTTTTTTGTATGTTTTGTATTGCATGTATAAATAACAATTATAATATATATATAACGTTTAAAGTATTTGTGTAGATATACAGGGAATGTATGGTTTAAAACCAAATTATTCTAACTTCAGTATTTTATTTCGATGATCTTCGCATTATTATCCTTCTTTTTCAAACAGTCTTTTCTAAACCCTTTTTTCTTTCCATGAATCTTTTTAATTTTTGTTATAACTTTAACAAAAGGTATGTTCATATACTGTTATATTTGTATTGTTTTATTTATTGATTTATCTTTGTTTTAAATATATATATATGCGCGTGCGTGTGTGTGTGCGCGCGCGCGTATGTGCATAGAATGTATTTACAAGTAAATGATGTAATATTATTGCTTGAATTACCTTTTAGGCTTCCTTTTTTAATATTATCTCTAACGTAATAATGTTAAGTTCTTTGTACTCAACAGCCTTTGAAATTGAATCGTTTTTCTTTTCTTTTTTTTCATAATAAAAATATTATTATTATTATTTTGTTATAAAAAGAATCATATTATCATATTCAAAAATTATAATTCAGTAAAAAGAAGTTAAATAAAACTTTTTTTTTGTGTACTTATTTATCTAATGATTTTATTTTGAAGTAAACTTTGAAAAAAAATATTTGTTTAAAATATTAGAACCATTAAGTTTATTAGTTTTTACGCATTTTTTATTTATTTTAAAATTCATGGGTAATACCGTAAAAAAGATTAAAAACTGAAGTTGTAATAATTTCCTGGCATTGGTTATTTGTTCTTATATAATAAAAAAAAAATTAAACATGAAAAAAATACCTAAGATTTATTTTTTGGGATGTGGTAATTTTTTTTTTTTTAACTTTTCTGTATGTTTCTATGACGTAATGTAGTTACGATCCACATGAAATCACGTGATAAAATAATACATCGCCAAAAAATACATTTTTTATTTCAACAACTTCACGATAATTAATTAAGTATTGGGCACCCAATAAAATTTACTAGGAAAAGCAAAATTTTTTTGAGTGGCATTTATAGGTAAAGTTTTACAAATTTTATGAGAAAATGATTTGGCATAGAAATTTTATTGAAAAGGCTGGAAAAAGACAGTTTTTTTTTGGAAAAAACAGTTATACCTGTTAAAAAGTTGTATAATAAAATTAGATTAAAGAATCTAATAATAAATATTTTAATATTAATTGTATGATTAATAAGTTTTTGGACGAATAATACATTTTCAGAAAAAGCTTTTAAAATTCATTTAAATTTGGCATATTTGTATGAATATTTACAAGTTTTTGTATATGCCTGCTGCATTTTACTGGCTACTCTGTCTACATTTAATTTTTTACGTATTAATTTAAAATTTAAATTAGGAAAAGTCTTTGTAAACTGCTGGCTGTGAAATAAAGAAAATTTGATTTCCTTCAAATCACCACCGAAACTTTAAATTTTTATTTTATGAAAAATTTTTAATTCAATAATGAGATTTTTATTATTACTCATTATTTAATAAGTAAATTTTAAAATAAGTGATTGTTAATAATTTCGTCCTTCATTATATTGGTATTAGGAATTTTTTTTTGGAATATATTAATACCTTAGAAGTACTAAAATTATGTATCCTGTAAATAATTTTATAATTATGATGTCAAGTATGTTTTTACCATAGGAAAACAAATGAAGAAGTCTAATTTTATTATTATTGTTTTACTAAATTTTTTTTAAATATATTTTTTTACGGATACACGTTAATGGTGCATCGTAATAAGTATTTAAATTTTGTTTCCCTCTACTCTGAATATTATAATTAAATCTATCTAGATACCTATATCATATTAAAGTTAAATTGTTTGATTGTTTCATACATTTTTCCACGTAATAAATAATTTTTTCCTCAGCTGTAGTATTATACAACATAGAGAAATTATTTTTATCGATTAAACCCTTCCCCTGAACAAATGTAATTTCAACGGTTTTATGGTACCGAGTCCAAAAACATCTCTTGATTAATAAATTTATAAGTATTCCTAAATGTATTTGTATAAGTGTATTTGTGTGTGTGTGTGTGTGTGTGTGCGTGTGCGTGTGCACGCACACGCACACGCACACACACACACACACAATTTTTGTTTGCATGTCAAAAATCGTTTAAGTTATAAGAAAAATTCGGTGCATTAGATTGGATATTTTTCTAATAATTTTTTTTTTTTAATGAAGAGATCCGAAAACGCAGATATGTCAAGAACGAGCTGCTTCAAGACACTGTTCGGTCAGTATTTGCAATTAGGATCCTTGATATGCTGTTGTGGATGAACAGTTGGACGTTTTAGATCCATAAAAGTGTAAGTATTAAGTTACTATTAATAGTAAGTATTATTAGTAAGTATTAGAAGAGAAAGTAATATAGAAGGTAAACTGCATCTATTAACTAGCTAATATGTAGATCTCTATTTACAGTTATTAGTAGAAACCTTTTTATACATTTTTTACTTAAATAAATTATTTATATTCTAACGACGGTAAAAATAGAAATGTAATAAAACCTTGAATTATACTTCAAAATACGATGAATAAAATATATATTGCTCTATAAACAAGTAATATAATGACACTTCTGAAATGTGGTACAAAAGAATTTAAAAAAAAAATCAGTATAAGATTATATTAAGAGGTAACTCCTGTTTTTATATTCAGTAAATTGTAGAAAGGAGGTAAACCTGTAGGGAATATAATGATACATGAAAAAATAGATCGGAAAGTAACATATATAATAAAACTAAAATGTTGAAGTTTTATATTTATATTCAAGGTAAATTTCATGAGTAAAAAATTTAATAGGAACTCACATACTGGGTGTTTCTCCGAATATAAGGTCCCAAAAGAGAACCATCAATAAAAAATTAAAAATAAAAATTTATTTTAATTCAAATTAGTTTTTATTTATCTTAATTTTTATCCCTATTAAAAGTTTTAAGTTCAAGTTTTATTGTAAAATTATCTCTATATGTTTAGATAGTTGTTGCTATGACGTAATATAGTTACGATCCACGTGAAATCACGTGATAATACATCTGTAAAATAGGTATTTTTTTATCTCAACACAATCTCGTTAATTAATGAAATATTGGGCACCAAATAAAATTTACTAGGAAACGCAAAATTTTTTTGAATGGCTGGTAAAGTTTTACACATTTTATGAGAAAATACTTAGTATTATTTTGTCAAGTAATGTTTTAAAATAAGAAGATCAAAAAAAAAATAAATAAAAACAACAGTAAATGAGTGACGATCAAAAATAAATAAATGCCAAGTCTTAATGAAGAAAACTAAAAATCGAGTTCGGAAGCAAAGTGTTTTTTACAGCATTTTTCTTAAAATTAAATATTTGGAGCTATGTAACATGACGCTGAGATAACTCAGCGGTCATTATACAGGTCATGTTCAGGTATATTCGTCGAGGTACATATTAAATGGACCTTTATGATGTATTCTCCTACTAACTAGGCTATTATAAAATTGTGTAAATATTCTCCTTTATATTTATTATACATTATGAAATATTTTTAAGAATACAATAATAATCTTACAATATACACAAAATTAGGTAATCGTTATTGAATATTGTACCCAGTAACAATTTCTGGAAGTTTAAAACCAATATACCACAAAATATGCCCTAAAAACATCCGCTACATAAAATTTTATATATTATTTAAAGAAATATAATCTATAACCATTATACGGAAAGAAAATTCATTTTCATCCCCCCCCCCCGCCACCAATCGAACCGTATGACCGAAAGTAATGCCGCACTTTTCCTAGAAAAGTCAGTAAATAAAAAAAACATTATTAAGTTATTAAGAGTTAATAATTTCAAGATTAAATTGTTATTAATGGTCTCTCATCAAAATAAATTATAAATAAAACCAATTTTAATGATCAAATGAATGACATTGACGCAGGCAAATTTAAAATTTAATTTTATATAGAAGAAATTAATTGCTTATGTAAATCAATACAAATATGAAGGTCATGGAGAATGTATAAAAGACAAGGATAAGAAAATCCTTGAATTATCGATGAGAAACACAGAACATCAAGTGTGCCGCTTAAAAAAAAAGAAACCTATGACTTTGACTGGTTCATTGCTTTCTTTTGTAGAAAATATTTTTATTGAAATAATAAACAAGAATATAAATATCGCTCTGCATCTTCCGGTTGTTATACCCTGAAAATGACATGCATGGCTAGAGCAATGGTATAATCCTTTCCTATATATTTATAAATAGTCCCATTATCGCCTTCCCATTTCCAATTTTATTATTTATGCCACCAAAGATGTTGTTTATATACACATATATATAATATATATTATACATATATATATAGGCAGCAGTATATATTATATATATATTGTTATACATAACATGTATACATGTTATACATTGTTTATACATATATATAATATACACATATATAGTGATTTCCCTAATTTTGCGAATTTCCCTAATACTGCTAATAATTCTTTATCATGCTGAACAACACACTCGGTCTAAACTTTGTTTTTATAATAGCTGTAGCCTCTCCAGTAATCCTTTTTTATCGCCTATTTTTATCATATTTGGAAAATTTCTGTACATATTGATATATATTTAAGATTATATATATATACTGCTGCCTTCTTGATTCCCGAATCTAAGCAATTGAATTCCATGTCCGTATAATGAATATCATTATTTCGTTATGTCCATTGATTTTCTAGCAAAACTGAATTGTTTGTTAAAAACCAACAACAAAACGGTTTTTTTTTTAACTTTGGCTGAATCTATAACGAATTGTAGTGTTGAATAACGAGCTAATAAAAATTTAATAATAAAAATATTTTATTTCTTTACAAAATATAAAAAAAAACAAATGTAGTAAATAAATTTCACACAACAATAATGGAGGCGCCTTCCTTGGTAAAATATTCCGGAGGTAAAATAGTCCCCCGTTTGGATCTCCGGGTGGGGACCACTAAGTAAGGGGTCACCAGAAAACTAAAAAATAACATTCTACGAGTCGGAGCGTGGAATGTTAGAAGCTTGAAAAAGGTTGGTAGGGTAGAAAATTTAAAAAGGGGAATGGGTAGGATGAAGGTGGATATAGTAGGAATTAGTGAGGTTCTCTTAAGATCCGTTAGTTCTCTTAAGATCCGAGTGGACAATCCAGGGGATTGTCCACTCTAACGGATCTTTTCAGTGCCTGCCTCTAACTCCTAGGGTAAGGTATCCATGCCCGACTATGTCGTTTCTGAACCCACCCTAGTGGCCGGGACTCAATCTTGACGCCAATTCCTCCAAAGTGACTATGCCACAAAGGGGACCCCCACTGGATCTCGGTCTTAACAGCTCGAGGGCGACGGAGTCCTCGCGTCTCACAGTCGTCGCCCATCTCGCTAAGTCTGGACGAACGACGATTCCACAGGAGGCTGTCCTTCACACCCTCGCTACCTCGTCGTCCCTCCCTTTGTGCTGTAGTATCGTGACACAGCCCTGAGTTTGTCGACTGCAGAAAGCATGTTCGGTACAATCGTGTCTACGTCGAGGAGTCCAGTTATTTGTTCGCAGACACCTCTTTCGACCATCCACCGTCGATACCTGAACACAACATTTTCAGGGGAAGTCATAGTCACCGCAATATAGGCAATCAGAAGTGATAGCCCTCCCCCCGAAAAGATATGACCTGAAAACCCCGTGCCTCGTTAAGAACTGGATTAGCCAGAAATTTAGTTGGCCAACAGTAAAAGATTAAATATTAATACCCGTACTGAATACAAATAAAAGTAATAATAATAAAAGTTTATAATGATTATTAGTAATAATAAAATAAAATACAAATGCTTAACGTACATTATATGAATAACTGTTATATAGATTTGCAACCTGTCTATATTTGTATACTTTGTTCAGCATAATAGCTGAACAACAGCTAGATCCTAGCTGTTGGTTTGAAATAGTGAGGTTTTAGTGTAGCATGTGCGATTGCGTTAGGGCAGTAATGTACCGAGTCTTGTTTTTTTCAACAGTGATAAAACTAAATATAACTGCCATGTAATTAATTCGTTAATAAATCGATTGTCAGCCTCAAATGAAAATATCAAATAATAATTGAATCATTCACATACATTATTTACTGTTATTTACTTTATTATTTTTATTAGGCTATAAACGTAAAATACAAGAAAGTGGTTAATGATCATACTTCATTAAGAATTATTTCCTAAACGTCTTCAATTTCCGTTCGTTCATCGGCGTGTTAAACAACTTATTCGCCGCTTAAAGTAGTCACTCTAATGTATGGAGTTTTATAATTTTTACGCGAAACTTTCGATGCAGTCTATTACAGCGCCATGCGGTTTGTTTACAACAGGATAGCTCTTAAAATGAATCGAATATAAACTTGTTTTACACGGATTTGATACTAGAATGTAGACATCGATGTTGTTTGGTAGTTGGGTTTCAATTAACCACACGTCTCAGAAATGGGTCGACCTGAGATTGTACAAGATTACACTTCATTTACATTCATACATATCATCCTCATTCAATCTCTGAAATAATATCTTACGGTGGTTCCGGAGGCTAAACAGAAGAATAGAGAATATAAGCCTATGATTATTGAGCCAACTGGCAGTTTAGAAGTATTTAGTTCACATTTTGCCGCATGCAATGTTAATCTTGATCGTGCTATAAATAAACTGTTTATAAATTGCTTTAGTCAAGTTTTAAATAAATTAACTTTAATCATAAATATTTTGTAACCGGTTTCCGGTTGACTTTTCAAGGAAAACTTTATGAAAATAGAATGCGTGTAATAGGTAAATAAATAATATTAAAATTAAATTATTTTTTTTTTAAATTAATTATAACAGCGTATACATGTACAACTTAGTCACGCACTAGAAGGTTAGGAAGTAAGATATCATCGTCTCTTTGGAGTACAATGTTTTCCTAGTTACATTCCAATGATTTTGTTGTAATAAATTATTTATTAATGTAAAAAGGGTAATTATTATCAAAGCATATCGTTAATAATAAAACCTGACGCTCAAATTTTGATGTAAGAAATTCTTGTACGAAATAATAAGAATACTTATTACTCATTAAAATATAACAGAATAAGAGTAATTGACATAAAATTGAAGTGTTTTTTTAAAAATTATTACCGATTTAAACCAATACCATTAGAAGAAATACCTATACTTCGATTACAAGATGAGAAATGGAAAAGAATATGGGAGTGTTAATGTTCTGATAGTAAGCCAATAAATCCACTACGTTAATTATCTTGTTTAATTAATTCTCATTAATTGTGTATGGTAAGTACAATTATAGGTATTCAAACTTTCGCACAAAATTGACATTCGTCTACGTGAAGTAGATAATATTAAGATTCTTGTCACAGTTTTGGTTTACTGTAAAAATCGTTTATAGAAAAAATTTTACATTCCCACCTTAATTTGTTTTACTTTATATTCTACTGTTTTCAAATTGTAGTAAAGTACAAGGAAGTATTGTAATTTCAAAAAATCTCAGTTTTCAGATTTCCCGGAAATATCCATTTTGACCATCCCTGAATCCATTTTGACTAGTTTCAGCGTGATGTCTGTACGTATGTATCTCGCATAATTCAAAAACTATTAGCCGTAGAATATTGAAATTTTTTATTTACAACTGTTGTAACATCTAGTTGTGCACATCCCCTTTTGATTGCAGTCGACTGGACCAAAAGTGTCATAAAAAGACTTTTTCTTAACTGCAGTAATAAGCTGCGTTGAGAGCTTTCCAACGATACATCATAAGTGGTACTTATTTTCATTGGTTCCAGAGTTGTAGCCAAATGAAATTTTAATTTCAATTAACATTTGGATCATGGGGATTTGGATTCAAGGGGAAGGCAAATTGCATCGGTTCGAATCAGACTTCATCTCATTTTTTTTTAATTTAAATATATTGATTTATTATTAATTTTTAACCTGTGATTGTAAAAAAAATTACGGTAAATAATAATTCAATAAAAAAAAAAATGAAAAAAAAATCAGAAGTTATTAATGAAATAGAATAGTTGTACTTTTAAAATTGTGTATATGTAATTTAAAAGGCGTACAAGGAAGTTATGTGGTGTCTATGTCAGATTTTTTCTTTATGTTAATTGTATCGTTTTAATCTTTGAGGTTGGTATATATAATTGCTTTTTGAATTACTTGTACATCGAGAGATGAGCACTTCAGGAATATGTATTTTTTGTGGGTCCCTTTGTAACCTCAAAATTTGTTTGGTTTCTTTTCCTCGATATCAATAATTTCATTTGTATTTATAAAATTATATATTTTTTATCAAATTTGTTTATGTTATTTAATTTTTATTACGGAAGCTTTACCCTTAGGCAGCAAGAAGTAACAACCTATTTGGTTTCCTTAAAAAAATGCATATTTTTCATCTTAAAAAATTACTATATTCATTATCAAGAATTGTTAAATAGTTAGGAAATTCATTAAATTTTTATTAATAATTTTCATTAAATGTGACTTTCTTATTTAACAGTATTTATTTTAAGATCTTTTTACTGTAGAAACATATTTGTATTGCAAATATAGCTTCATAGAATTTAAAAAAAAATTATTTTTTTTTTAGATTAGCCAATCGCTAATACTTATGTGTGTCTTGTACTTTGAAATTAGGTAAAATATTCTTTTATTTATTGTCAGTTTGTTTGAGAATGAAAGTTTAGATTTATATTCATGAAGGCAATAGATTTTCCTTAAAGCTGTTCCAACTTTTACATAGTATGTTTTCTCCATGTTAAATAATTATCAGTATACTCGTACAATTATCCTCCTAGATACTTAATTTAATCTGTTCCGAGTTAAGCTATGTCGTAAAGATTTACTGTTGAATAAAGATTATTCCTGCATAGAATAAATGGGACATACACTGGCTTGACATTTTTACCACACTTAACTATTTTCTGATAGCGGATCTATTTAAAAAGGCTTGCTGTATCTATGAGAAAATATGTGAATATTTATCAGTCTATTAAAAGATTTGAATTATTTGTTATTAATAATACTGCTTTAAGATGAGTTGAAGACAAGTTTTGAGTACACATTAAATTTAATACTAAAACCGAATACAGTTTCTCGAATCTAATAACAATAGATCATGATGCAATTTACATCTGTATAATATTATTTAGTATGTAATATTTAGCAGTAACACTAGTAAACAAAATCTATATATAAATAAAATATCAACTCACTTATTACTCTGAATTATTAATTATTTATTTATAACGTAGGTAAAAGAAATAATGTGTATTTAATATTTTGTTACAAGTTAATTAAAAAATTAACTTCTCGTTGCAAGGAAATGAAAAAAGGAAGTAACTTGTTATGCAATGATAGAAATAAAAAAACTTTTTCTTATCATTTCCAAAATATACATATTTAAAAATCGGTCAAATTATTATGTACAAAACCGCTCGTTTAGTTGAACTATTAATTAGGATAAAACTTACCATAAAAGTATATGAAAAAAGTAATAGTGTGTGTTCAAATATATACACGTATATGTATATGTACTTCTAGTTGTGCGTATGTATCATTGAGAACAGTTTGTCCATGACACGATTTTTTTTTATCATTTAACTTGTTTGCCTAATTTTTTTTTTTTTTTTTTTTTTAAGATTCAATTAACTAATCGTATGCACCCATCTGTAAATATAGAATTTCTTTTTATGAAAAAATAATGTATATATGCACTTATCTCTCTCTCTCTCTGTCTCTACTTCGTATATGTTTAAGGTGAACTTGAAAAACATAAATCACACGGGTAATTTTATATTATTAAGAATAGATTCTCCTTATACATATATTATTTTATCTGACTGTTAAAGATAATATATAATTTATATATTATTAACTGTTCACATTACTTATCTATTATTCCAACTTTAGTGAATATTTTTTTAGAACTGATAATTAAAACATTTATGCCGCAACAGATTATATCTACTTCCTACAGAAATAAAATAAACTTTATAAAAATCCCGGCTACAGATAAATAATAAATATTACGTTCATTAACATAAACGGTAAATAAAATATAGTTTTATCAACATATTTGTTAGAACATTTAAAATTTATAAAAAAAATAATTCATTACTGAAAAACTCCATATCATTATGATCTGTAACTTGTATATTATATGTCTATTAAAGTAGTAAGTGAGATTAGTTTATAGAGATTTAACAAACATTTAACATTTTTAAAATACGTTAAAAATATATTTTAAGAAGATTTTTTGTAAACGGTTTTGGAGCGTTTCCTTATTTTCAAATCGATAATAATAATTGTTTATTTTAGCTCTCTCTTTCTCTCTCTCTCTAGTAATTATTATCTTAATAAATTAATATTTTTTTCAATTAAATATGTTGCATAGGTTTTTCAATTAATAAATTTATACAGGAAAAAAATATTATGTAGAATTTTGTTTCAAAACTTGGGACGTATATTTAGAACATCATTAATTTAAGCTACAGACTAATGGATTTAATAGTTCGCAAACCAATAATAGTTAAAAATAGTTATTCTTTTACTCACTTTAACACGATCAATATTTTATCCTTTTATAACTTTATGTATTGCAGTTTTTAATTTGCAGCTATTTATTAAACTTACTCAATAGAACTTAATATAATTTATAAATGTTTGGATATTCATGGATATTAAGTAAAACTTTCTTTTTATACATCGAGTCGTTTATATCACAGTTTTAATATTAAGATTTTAACATGTTTATTTTTTATACAAAACATTTCCATAAAATATTTTTAGTACCTACAGGAATTGAAATAATGGAAAAAATCATTTTAATTAAATAATTGTATGGTGAACACTCTGTTTGCCTTAACTGTAGAGAATAAAAAACAATGAAAATGATATAAAATTTTATGACAAATAATAGACAGTGACAAGGTTCATATAATAAATGAAGACAAATCCTAAAGGTAAGTCATCCCGACAGATTACTTGTACTAGAAAAAAATATTTATTTTTTACGAAGAAAACATGGATAACAACTTGTGACATTTTATTTCTTAAATGATTTAATAATGTAGAAAAAGAAAAAAATTATTTCATACTCTTTAGACTATTTTGAAAGCAATAACGGTATAATACGTATTAGAAATATAAAAGGCATTGTAACTAAATTATTTATTTTTTATTATACAACTTAACTGTTTGTATTTTTGTTTTTCATTATCATTGGTTAAGTTCTTAACGTAAATTTTGTATTTATTTTTACCTATAAATTAATAATTGTATACGTACGAATAACTAGACTACTTAATTAACAAAATATTTTTTTAGAAAGAGTTTCAATTAAATTAATTACTAATATTTAAAGTTAAAAAGTAACTATATTGATAACACAAAATAAACGAATAGATAAATGTAAAATCCTTACCAGAGAGTGGAACTCAAAACAAGCTGAATCAGAAACAAATATGTATCCACTACTCCACTATAATCGGCTGAATAATTATTTCTTAAAATAAAATAATATTTATAATTTTTTTTGTCGTTGTAGGTTGATCATTTACAAAAATACTTACATATTTTTTTAATTAAATTTTATTATTAAAATAATTTGTTATAACTTATAAAAATATTTTAGGTAAGTTTCATAAGATGCTACTACCTATTGTAATAAGTACCATCAATTCGTCTTCCGAAAAATTTAATTATATCTTCGCGTTTCACATCCCCCAGACTCCAAAACCATTGTCAGTTCAAAAGTTTATGCATATATATATATTTCACTTTCTTGGACACGATAACTGCCATAATTTTGCGCCAATCACTTTCAAATTGATACATAAAATATAACGACCGGAAATCTCGGTCGTGTTCGTTAATGGGCAAAATCGGTCTATGGGGGTGGAAATGGGACAGCTTTTTCGAAAAAAAAATATTGTTATTACTTTCTTATTAAGTAAAACATCGAATTCGTTTAAAGTTCCTATTATTCTTTTGATAAGGACCTAAAACATACCTAAGTAAATCTTTTGATATCACCAACCCTGGCCCAGGAGGTGGAAAAGATGGGGTTTCGAAGACAAAAAAAATCATACCTCCTTAATAGGCGTAGTATCGAATCGGTTTAAAGTGGTCGTTAGCCTCTAAATATTACCTGAAACTTTTGTCTGAAACAATTTTTTTTTATATGACCAACCCTTACGGCAAGGGAAGATCAAAATATTGCTGGAATTGTAAGATGGAGCTTGTTGTATGCTAGACATTTGAACCTTTTTTTCACGTGTAACTATTGTCGTATTTAGTAAATTTGAATTTTTTTTTAACTTTAAGGTGGAAATATTTCTTATCCCCTACTTAGCACTGATGAAATCTACCTCCACCTTCCGATGTGACGAAAGGGATTTATTTTATTTTAATATATATGATTATGTAAATTTTTCAAACAATTCAATATAATCCAAAAATTTGAAATTAGTGGAAATAAAAAAAAAACATTAATATCTGATTTATAACAAAACCACTTAAAAATGAAACCTTACAATTTAACAGTCCTTAATTAAATTATACTTTTTTTGAAAATGGTTTCCAAATTAAAAACAAAAACTATCCCCATCTAACCATTTATTTGGTTCCAGTTTAACAAACGAAACTAATATTTTACTTTTAAGTGCGTTTCCTTTTTAAATATGTATTATTATTATTATTGTTATGGAATTTATTGTTATGGTATACATTTCTTACATTTTCATTTATTATCGAGAGATTTAAAATATAGCCTGGTTTCAAAAAAAAAAATTCAAAAGCCCTTTTAACCCTTTAAATCCGGAATTTCAAGACACTTAGAAATTTGTTTTTAAATATTCACACTAAGATTTCACTCACCAAAAATCGAGTTGATACCTTCATTTGTTACCGAAAAATTAAAAAAATTAAAATTTTATTGATAGTCCATTGAAAAACCCTTTTAAACTCGGATTTTCAAAAATTCCTTTCTTAGTGTATACACTTCCACCGTCAGAAGAAAGTGTATATAAATTTTCATCAGTTTATCTTCAGTATTTTTTGCTGGTCTTCAATTATAATCACTCAAGTCCTGTTTTACGCATACGGATATTTAGGCTTAAAAAACTACTTCGTCTAAAAAAGGAATTGAAAAACAAAATACTATTAAGCTTTATCTTATTGGTAATTTTTTTTAATAGATTTTTTTCTTTTTTGTTTTTTTTTTTTGTTCAACAACCAGTATATTTATATCGGGTCCTGAAGTGGAACCATAAGTAAATCATTTGATAAGATACACATAAGGGATTCTTAAGGAATTCCCATAATAAGTAATTCACAATAATAGTTATCAGTAATCTTAAAGTCCATTGGAAAAAATATTTCTGCCAACACTTTTTAGTCCATCAAAAAAATATATTAATAAATAAAACAGAGGAAAACCAATAAACAAATAAGTAGTCAAATCAAAGAAGAATAAAGTCAAACAAGAATAATATCACTAGATTTGGCCTAATCATATATCAAACCGTCAAGCAGTAACCCCTAAGTGAAGCACATGGAGACGTTTCACCCTTCGGACGTCCCTGCTGTTACCAAGCAGATTGACGTGATTTTCAAGTCGTTGCTGTTACTTAACTCTTCACTGTCTCATAACCTCACAAACTGTCGAAAGCTCTAGATATTAGTGAATCCCATTATTCTGTGTGAACCATGGAGCCTTTACAATTGCTCTCGTTACTTTGTTTTGGAAGCGTTATATGATATCTATGTTAGTAATACTTGCTGTTCCCCACACCATAAGTCCAGATTGATCGTAGGATAACCTTATAAATCAGTACTTTATTGGATAACATGCGGCGTGAGTTTCTCCGTAGCAGCCAGTGCAGTTCCCTATACTTCGCATTTAGTTGTTTTTTTTCATCCTCACGTGACAATCCCTGGAGGAGGGCAGAGAATCACAACTGCCCTTATTGTGAGGATCCTGACACACCCGAGTACGTGGTATTCCTGTGCCCAAGGTGGGAGGTGCAGTGGCGAGGGTGTATCACCAACACGGAGACGATCGACGTAGAGACCATGCTGGCAAGTGAGGAAAATTTCACACGATTGCAACATTCGTGTAAGGGATACTAAAAGAAAAAGAGAGGGAAGAGAGCGGGTGAGAGACAGCCTCGGCTGGAGTCGTCTGTCCGTGAGAACGTGTTACACGGGTGGGCGGCGGCGATGTAGGTTGGGGACTTTCGAGCCCCGGAGCTATTATGACTGAGACCCGGCAGGAGTTCCCCTCGGTGTTACTCCTGTTAGAGGCAGACACAAAAGACCAAGACCCGGTTGCGGAGGTGGGGCGGCTGGGAACGGTATAGCCGGGCCTGGCTGTCCGCCCTCGTGGTTAGAGGCGACGGCACTTCCCGGAGCTGTGTGATGCTTTAATGAGTATCCAGCTCCGGAAAGCAGGAGGAAAAAATCCTCACCTGACACTTCCCAGGTCAAACGCCGATCTAGTGAAGTTCTAGATACCGCACTCTCCGTATGCGGGATCAACACATTACCCATGTACACATTAAAGCACTCACCTTTGCGCTTGGCGAATTAATAGAAATATGAAAAAGAAATCAGAGACAGAGGTGGGCAAATAAATCGGGAATAACAAATAATATGCTGTTATGTATTATATTTTACGTTCAGGTTGGCTGAATGAGAACAGCCTTATTCTCTCTCTCTCTCTCTCTCTCTGTGAATTTGTTGCTTTTGTTTTCTTTCATTTCCAGGCAAATTTCTCATTCATTTAATTTAAATACTCCTCACCGAACAATGATATTTTTATAACAATAAAACTCTTCACAATGATCTAATTAAGCAGTTCGATGTTAAATTTTTTTTATTATTCAAACGAATTTCAAAGAAAACTAATTCAGTTTTTTTTTTAATAAATCAAATGTTTAAAGCGAGCCAGATAATTAGCGATACACAGAGTAGGCAAATCAGTTTATTTTCTTTTTTTTTGTGAGATGACAGGCAACGACTGCTTCGGTCATTTTACCCTACGAGAATGAAAATTTTTAGCATATGAAAAATGCCATGCCTGACCGGCATTCAACCCCAGGACCTCCGGATGAAATGCTCCGGATGAAATGCTCCGGATGAGATGCTACCGCTCCGTTACGGAAATCGGCAGTTTATTTTTATTCACGTCACTTTATTTGTTTTTGAGTTCGCTAGATCTTGCATATATTAGGAAATGAAAGCGATACATTAGAAATTTGGTAACAAACCGAATCATTTCAAACATAAAAAATTCTGTTAGAAGCCTTGCACGTAACTAATTATCCGACTTCTGCCGACTCACGTAGCATTCTCGTCTAACAGCAGTCAGAAGCGAACTACACTAGTCGCAAATCTGTTTTTGAAGCCCTTCTTACACAGATATAAAATTACGCGTGATTTTATTTAATTTTCCGTTCAGTTTCTTGTAAATATTTGAATTTTTTTTTTATTTTACTAAAATTCTTTTTCGAAAAAAAAATCCTTTTTTTATATTTTTTGCTAGGTTTACGTTATTATAAAACACTTACAAAATTCTTAAAATAATTTTTGCCTATTAACTTCATAATAACTAATTTTGAAAGATTTACATGTTTCCTGAATAAAAATATCGTACTTTTGACAATATTAAATATATAAGTAAAATATAAAAACAATAAATATTCCTGACATTGTTATTATTATAATTATTTCATTTTGCGTAAATAAAATAATTTTTAATTCTGTTTTCTGAGATTAATGTAAACAAAATAAAACAAAATTCTTAAAAATAGTACAAATCCTATTACAGCCATAATGATATGGTTTTCTGATCTGTAGAATATCGTTGTGGAGGTGTACGTATATATACACATAAATATACTAACAACTACCCGCGGCTTCGCACTCCTAGTTGACGTATAGCTTGAGTTCTTTGACACTCGTTAAATCTTCAGTTTTGGCAGCTCTGGATGTTGCTTTAAGTTCAGCTTGTGATTCTTTTTTTGTAGCCAAACACTGATCAAGGGAGGCTAACAATATGAGGTGAAAAACTGTGAGAAAGAGGTAGCAGATGAAATTATAACTCACTAAGGAGTAAAGAACGAAACGGTTGTGCACTTTTTCAAATCGAATTGTTAATAACTTCAGAATTAATAATAATAAGAGAGCCGGGCTATTGCATTTTGCAGGAAATTTTATGAGCTTTCAGAAAATCACCTGCACTTTGCGCGATAAAATTTTTCTTAAGGTGGTGAAGGAGGATGGAGGTATTTTTTTTTTTAAATGAAATGTAGGTAATAATTTTCCTTTTGTTTAAAACTGTTTGAAAAATTTCATTACTATCGGACTAAAACTCTAATCTGTAAAAATAAAATGGACATACAAACATTCTTCTTTATATATATATATATATATATATATATATATATATATATATATATATATATATGCTGTATTAGTCAATACTACACAGTAGTGATCTAAAAGAAAAATTAAATAATAAATATATAACATTAAGCTTGTATATCAACAATGTATTCTTCTCAACCATAAGCTCTTTATAACTTCTATTTCAGATACATAATATGAACCACCTAAACAACTTTATTTATAGAGTGCTAAAATGATTAAAAATAATGTACAGATGAACATAATAACAATTAAATTAAACTCCGCATCGATTTTATTTACATAACATTCATTTAATTTCAAGGAAATTGTTACAGGAAATATACTTGACGCTATTTAAAAGATTATAAAGCTATATTTTATTTAAAGCATTTAATCTGATGTACGAGTAATGTTATTATTATACACCTACATGTAATTCACAACATAAGGGTCAGTAAACGAAAGCGCAAAACCGGACTTGTTTGAAGGTCACGTCCTTCAAATCTTTTAACTCTAGTTTATCTTAGGAAGTTGAAAATACACATCAGATAGTCTAGACAGAAATTCGTAGACGCTATATGATAACCTTTTTTTTTAAAGAAAAAAATTTAATACACCATCATTTTAATATTTAAATAAAATACAATTTTCCGGATGTATATTTGTAGAGTTAATGATGTTATCGCTTTAAACTTAGAACTGTTAAATCGATTTTTGCTATTTCCTGATTTTTAACACAGTTCATCTGTAAATATATTCAAATAATTCCACTACTTAGTGATCAGAAAAATTTTAATTCAGTGCATTTCATTTTATCATGTATCAGTTTTATCTTAACAATATTTGAATCGCTTATTTAATGACGTTATTAAGATATAGTTACTTTGGTAAATATATTAACAGAATAATATGTTTCCTAAACCTCAGCAATTCATTTGTAAATTTTTTTATATCACGATTTTCGTTGGTCAATAAGAGTTGTAATTTTTCATGTTTATCGGTAGGCAGAGCTATATATGTTCTATAAATATGATTAAAACTACAATTGTAAATAACTGCTGTGAAAAATTTTATTTCGACGTATTTTTTCCAGTTTTACATTACTAAAAGGTTAAGTATTTCTCATTTCAGTAACTTTGTTTATTTGTGTCCATTACTTCGATTTTTGTCCGTTTACAAGCTCACATGTTACAATTATGAAATATGGACTTCGCAAGGGAAAACGTTTTATTTACATTTTCCCTTCAGAAAACGTGAATTAAGAAAACAAGGAGATAAGTTGAACCTACAGATTCCCATTTATTACTGTTTTACATAGACGTATGCTTCAGGCAGAACGAAAGAGCTCGCTCATCCAGACATGTAAATTGTGGCAACCTTGATTTATCATCATAGTAACGACCTTCACATCCAACAACAGTGGCTGGCGTATTTCCAGCTCTATTACATTCAATCATAAATTAATACACTCGTATAAATTTTTTTTTTTTTTTTTAATAGATTAAACGACACTAAACGTTTACGCATAATCGTATAAATGTTTTAACGGAAGTAGAAGAATGAATTTATTTAAATTGTATACAGCAATTTACACGATTAAAATCTTAGAAATATTTGCTGTTTCTTCTTTTTAAAATACGATAGCCTCTTGACGAAAATTAGATTTTTGGCATTTACTCGTTCAGAATAAATTTTACCGATAAAAAGAAACAAATGTATGTTTAAAATTCAATTATTAAACAATTATTTTTAAAAACTGAATAATAATTTCAATTATTTAAATTAAATTTATTTTTATTTTTAGTTTACACATTGAGGATGAATTTTCGCAAAAAAAAAATTATCAATGAAAACTAAAATAAACGGATAATGTTGCTTATATACAACTTTTATCAAACATTTTTTGAAACTCAAATGGACATCCCCCCCATCACGCATCCATATGAAGGAAGGAAGGGGTTATTTTTTACACTTTAGATGAATTTTAATCAATTATTTCACTGAATAAAAGGTAAATCAAATAAAATTAGTACAATTTTCATTTGATTTTTTTAAAATTTTAATCGAGCGTCAACTGATGGTAATAAATAAAATCAAGTACTTTGAGTAAAAGCTAGTTTAGTATTAGCTAGGTTTCAGTATTATAAACTGTTAATATACAACTAAATGTCATGTGAATAATCAATCTTATTATTTTTATTATCTTTTTATTAATCACAATCGCCTATGCGATTTTTTTTTTTTATTTAGTTACCTTGTTAATTTTTGGCAAAGATGGTAACTCATAAAACAAAAAGAAAAAGAAAATATCCTCAAGAGAGTTAGACGGATCCCTTCCTTTAGTAAAGTACAAAAAAAATTAACTATTTATAGATTTATTGGATACTTTTTATTAATAGTATTTATGATAGAAAAATTTTAAATTATCTATGGTAACTTTTAGAAAATAATTTGCAAATTAAGTTACAGTAATACAAGCTGGCAGGAATATAAGATTATAGTTTCTTTAAGAAACTGAAGGAATTATTATGTACAATCAGCTAAAGTATAAAATGACCTTAAAACCGTAAAATCAGTCAAATGATTGATTTTAGAGAAAAAGGTATTTTCTAAACTACAACTTACAAAAAAATTAAACCGCCGTTTATCATAAAATGAAGAAACTTTATCCAATCATAATTTTTAAAGAAAATTCTAAAAATATAAAATGGGATTCTTTTTTTGGAAAAATTTATGTTTTAATAGATATAATCATTTTTCCCCCTTTTTTGTAAATATGAAATTTATGGAAGAAAAATATAGGGAAATAACGATTTTCCATCAAATAATGATTAAAGTTGTTTCATATATTGTACATTGCAATCAGTTCAACTAGTCAACAATAAGCAAGCAATCCTCAAACGGCCCAATGAGATGAGAATGTTATATATGACATGGAAATAAGGTGTAGTCTTGTAGAGAATCAGGCAGACCATCCCTGAGACATGTGGTTAGTTGAACCCCAACCACCAAAATACACCACTATCCACTCTAGTATTCGAAATATGTATAAATGTAACTGTTAACGTTAACGTTTTCACCCACTCTTGCCGTCGGGTGCTGAAACCTAGCGGTGGCTAGGTTGCCCACGGCAAACTATGGCCGCCAGATCATCACGCCACTCTACGTCAAAAGATGCTTCCTCGAACACTGTACGTGGCGTCTTCTACCTGTCTGCACTCATACCTGACCCAAGGCGGTCGCGTCCGGATGGACTCTCTCAATTCTTGTTCGGATGAACATTATTTTAAGTTTTATTTAGTTTATTTTTGCTATCTTTAACGTTAAGTAATAAGTTGCAAGTGTTATGTTATGAAATTATTTTAAACCTCCGACGGCGTACAATTAAACAATCCTTCAGTAATCAAAAAGGTGTTGTCTGCATTCTTCACCTATGAACACATACAATCTACCCTCGTTCTAAAATCTACCGCAACGCTGTTGACTAAGGGCGTCCCGTCGACGTCGCAACGGTAACTAACTTTTAGTAGGATTTGAATCTCAGAATCTTAAATTTGGAAAATCAGCATAAACAACTGATTTGCGACGACGAGTTAACCACTAGACCAGCCTGGTGGGTTTACTTAGAATTAATTTAGAGTACAATTAAAAAAATTAAGTGATTTTTAGGAAAAAATAGCCCTTGTAAAAATTTATATATATGCTATCAATACTAGCTGCTGGGCGTTTGCTTATTAATATAATATAGGGGTATTTATCACATGATATATATATTTCACTACACACACACACACACACACAAAGAGTCGCAAGGCGCGCGCGCGCACATATATATATATATATAACCTGAATTACAATACACGACAAATTTCTTTAAATTTTTTTGCAGTTATTACTGTGATATAAGTTTGAATAAAAGAAGATTTAAAAAAAAAAAACATTATAAAGCTAAATAAAATTCAGTGATACGAGTAGCCAGTTTCATTTCTATTACACATTAATATAACTTTAGAAAAATTTATAAATTTCAAAATTAAAAAATTTAACTCCTGTCCTTTTTGATATTTCTCGTCAAGAATATTTAGTGAAATAGAACCATGGCAACACTCGCCAATCGGTAATCCGTATTCAAAATCTAAGGTTCTAGAATCAATGATCTACTCAGAATTCAATCGATTGACATTTCAATTTTTGAGGATTAATGATGGTGTCCTGTTATTTTATAATAACGTAATATTAATTAAAGATGTTCTATAGTTGAAGTATTGTTTCTCTTTTTAATTAGAAACTCTAAAGTATACCGTTATCCACGATTGTCGTCAGTAATATCTGGGTAATCGGAGGATGTTGGTGACTATTCATAAATTTCACCACTATCCGTGTGGATATCGCGTGATTGGACCAAATGTTTTATATATATACACAATTGCACACTTTATATGAGGTACAGTTTTGTGTACTTAGAACGGATATGATTTATTCATACGGAATATGAAACAAATTGTAATAGTGTGTCAACTTAAATCATCAGCTTTCAAAGTAAAAGAATTAAATAATGATACATTTTTTTTCAAGAGTATTTATATATAAATATATTTGTATAGACTAACTTTATACAATAAACATATTTTCATCAGCCTGATGATTTCAGAATCGAAATATATAAGTAGAAATAACTCCAATACTATTAACAATAGAAATGCTCTCAGCATCACTTCTGTCAGGGTTTTAAAGCTTAGTCTCGTGCAATAAATACCCTAATATAATAATAAGCAAACGCCCAGGTGCTAGAATCGTTAGCCATTTATTACCGCTAAAACCATGAGTCACAATTTCGGGTTACACACCATTTTTGTATATTTTTTTGATTATGTGACTTCATTATATATAATGTTATTTTGATTACATTTTTAGAGAGTATTTTTAGATAAATTGTAGTGATACATATATCACACTATCTGTATCTAATAAGTACTGTAATATATAAATACATGTATATTTCTAATACGTATTAGGCTTCAACCCCTATCAACTAAAAAATTTATTGTATGTAATTTTTAAAATAAGATCTTAATCTATGTATCAAAGACGTCTAAAGACAAAACTATGAAACGAGTTTTTAACTCTTACATGAAAATTACAACTAACCAAAAGAAATTATTTTTTGCAACTCTTATAAAAACCAGTTATTTAATTTAAGTCATTCCAAGAATTTTAACATTATAGTTATGTTTCTGGCAAGTCTAATGAATAATTTTACTGATAGTAATATAGTTATCTAATGAATACTCCAATTCATGAATTTTTTTTACCAATTTATTTTTAACTTAAATAATAATAATTGTGTATATATATATATATATATATATAAACCGTGTTTGTTGTATAGTTGTACATTGTTAACCGTGTAAGGAAAAAAATTATTAAATTTCTCTTTGGATTTTCATTACCGTAGAAAATTTTGATAACGTCTTTGTTACTCGAAAGCGCTTTATAAATATGGATTTAATTCACTCTTAACAGTTACTTTTAGACTACTAAGTTTAATCATGTCAGAAGAGTTTTTACAGTTTAAGAAATATACGTGTTAGTTTACAAATTAGAAATTCTAATTACATGTTCATTAATAAATAACTGAATGAAGTTTTATTCAATGATTCGATTTAATTGAAATCCTTTTTAATTAGAAGGTTACATCTCCATTGAAACGTTATGTATACCGGATGTGTGTGCGTGTATGTGTTTATGTAAATATATATATATATATATATATATATATATATATATATACACATAAACACATACAGTTTCTATCATGCCTTATAGAAGTATTTATTCATCTCGTCAAAATAATGAAAAGTGTACATATAAACGACGGTCTAAAAACACTTTATTTTCGAACACTTATTTTTTAAAACACTTTATTCATAATCCAGTAAAAATTAACTAATACAGACCTAAGTTTATTATCGTGTAACAAATTAATTTTAAATGTAGCGAACTTACAAGCAGTGTTAAATCTTACTTGTGGTTGTTTATGATACTGTAGACTAATAAAAATGATAATGATACGGTAAATAAAAACAATACATATCAGAAAAATCTCTTTGGCGAGTTTTTTTTTATAACTGAGTGATTTTAATGAAGGAAATTTAATATACTTTAAAAATAATTTATTTACTAATTATTTAAGTTTCTTTTTTTATTTATATACTTTCTTTTATATGAACTAATATCTTTTATATATTTACTCTATGTAAACAATATTTATTGAATAATTGGAATATAATTAAATATACGTTATTCGTAGACTAATATAATCATAAATAACAATTTTAAATTTAAAAGAATAATTTAATAATTAAGTATAACAATATTAACTAAGTTATATTTTACTTACCGTCATGACTACGAAAATATTCAGTATTATTTGTAGTAAATTATATAAAAGCATTATTGATCTTAGTTCAAATGGTTTTTTGCTCCACATTATTCTAGGTCCAAGATGTAATACAAATACAAGATACGTAACAATTATTGTTAACATCGGTCCTGGACTGCCCATTAAAAACCACGAGTTTATAAGTTTTTCTGAAAAAAAAAAATTAAACAGTTTAATATATTAAGGAAACAAAGAAATGAAAAATATAATTAAAATATTTAAATTAAAAATATAAACTAATAAAATATATATATATAAAAATTTTATTTTTATCTTTTACGTTTAATTTTAAAATAATTTTCTTCAAATAAATATATATTTATATTTTCCTAATGTGTACGTCTTAATTTGTTTGACTAGTGGAAAATAAGCAATCTCCCCTACCATCAATGGCCCAGTGAGATTGTTATTAAGATAATAATTCTATTACCTTTTCTACTAAAATCACTATAGTTTCTATATTAACTACTGCATACCTTTCTTAGCTTCATTCTTTTATCATTTACTGACGTGTTTCGGAACCAGTCCATTCCCAAAACTTATTGTACCGGTACTTTTAAATTTCTGTTAATCTTTATATAGTATTTAGTCACCGCCCTCCCACCTAATATTTCACGTCATACCTTAATTGGCCTTCTTGTTGTTTATTTTTTATTAATAGTTATACTTATCAAAGGTTACTATAGGTCAGAATCCATTATATGCCCACAATGCTTCCGTTAGTTAGTTAGTTCTGAGATGGCCTTCTGAAACGATATATTGAAATAAGAAAATAAATAAAATTAAAAAATGTAATTTTTTTAACCTCCGGGACCGAGAGGATGAGATAAATTATTTGTAACATGTATGAAAATGCCATGCCTGACTGGGATTCAAACCTAGGAACTCCGGATGAAAGACCGAGACGCTACTATTCGCACAACAGAGGCGGGCTATAAATGTAATCTAACCAAACATAACCTACGCTCGCTTCGCTCGCTAACCTTGACTAGCGAGTGAAGGCTAGCGAGCGAAACGAGCATAGATTGTTAAGTTTGGTTAGATTATATTTATAATTTTATTAATTTATCTTTTTATTTCAATTTAGGATTTCAGTGACGCCATTTAAGAACTAACTACAGAAGTGTTGTGGGCATCTAACGGATTTTGACCTTATTATGATTATACTTATTAATGGCCAGATAAGGCATGATGCCAAATACAGGGAGGGAAATTGACTGAACGCTATATAAAGATTAACAGAAATTTAAAAGTGTCATTACAATAAGTTTTAACAAAGGAGTAGTTGCGAAACGCGTCAATAAGTGATGAAAAAATGAAGTTAAGAAGTGTAAGCAGTAATCAGCATAAAAAGTTTATTTATAGTTGACCGTTTTCTTGTTAAGTTATTAATCTTCAGCTCTTAATCTCCAGCCAATGTAAAACTTTTTCTTCAACATCCTCAACCTTATTTGTTGTGCAGATAGGCATTCCGTTCCAAATGCAAGTATAGAATTTCAGCTGAATACGCACAGTTTTTTAATAATGTTTGACAGATAAAAGGATACTTTGAATTTCTCGCTAAAAATGTTATAATAAGCGGGAAATGCCGTTAGAGCTTGCTCACAATAATATTACTATGATCTGTGAAATATAAATTTTCATCGAGACGATTCCATTGACTGTGTACTGTCGACAAATAATGTGACAACCAACGAAATACTGAATTACCTTGATAAATAAATCGGTTGGATCTTATCAAGATTAAGGGGCATGTAATTAACCTGAGATCATGGTAGAATCCAAATATTTCATTAATTAAAATTTTACTCAGCTATAACTCTGGAACCAATGAAAATAAGTACCACTTATCATCATATTTGTTGAAAATCTCTTAATGAGGGCTTATTATTCCAGTTAAGGACAAAATCCAATTTTTTTTTGATTTTGGGCTTTTTGAAAGGGGAGGTGCACAACTAGTTGTTACAACAATCCTAAATCCAACATTCTACGGCTAATCGTTTTTGAGCTGTGCGAGATACATATGTACGTATGTATGTACAGACATCACGCCGGGATGGTCAAAATGGATATTTCCGTTGAAATCTGGAAGTCTAAATTTTCGCGATTTCAATACTTCCTTGTACTTCGTACAAGGAAATAAAAATGGTAGACATGTAACACAAGAGGTGCCAATGCAGTGATTGAATCAGCAATTATAAGTATTTAAAACAGTATAAATAGCGGTTATTATCTGCTATTATAATTATACTTTAAACAGTGTGTATTTAATAGAACTGCAATGTGAAAAATGTTTATTCTCATGGAAAAGTTTTTTTTTTTTTTAATTCGCACTAACAATAATTGTTATTTTCATGAATTTTTAATGGAATATACATTACCATAAATTATTTTAAATTGTACATCAGTTTTTACTTATTGTTGTTTATATTTCTAATCACGTAAAAAGTTCAGATTAATTTTACTCTGGAATGCACTCTACATCGGTTACTTACCTTGTAATTATATATAATGTCCTTTTATGTACGAATATTTCTGGATGTCTCGTGTAATATCAGAGTAAATTACGAAAATTAAGTCTTCTCCGTTTTGTTATGTGAAATCAAGATTATTTTATCGTATAGAATAATAAATTGAGAAAGTAGTTTGACCTGACGGAAATAAAACTTTAGTTTTATAATAACAATAATGGCTACTAGTGTTTCACAATTACCAGCTAAACCTGTCTGTCGCTGGTGCAATATGTATATAAACATTAATTAGATTCATAAATAAAAGGTTATATTTTATTTAATAATAAATTTATTTGCTAATTTTAACAAATTATAATTAATTTCAACAATCAAATTTTTGAATTAATATAATAATTATATGTCTGTATGAATAAATTAAAGTTATTAAAAGTATTCAATATTCATAATCAAGTGACCTTGATTATCGATAACAAATTCGCTGAGCAGATAGATTCTACTGACAAAATAAACCAAAGTCTCTGATGGGTTGACATAGAGGATTGGCGCATGGTTTCCTGTGTTAAAGGTCAATTGTTCAAAACCTGATTGGATCAGTTACATTTTAATACCAATAGTTATTGTTTCTTGGCTGTAAAAATTACTAACGCATTCAATGTGTTATGTTATAACTTACTCTTGGTAAATGAAGAAGAAAGGTGGATGAATATAGGTACCAAATTTAAAAAATTGCCGAACATATTTGCCCGCAACCAGAATATCAGAAAAAATCATTGAGTTGATTCACTTACTATATTACAAAACTTCCTATACTATCTTATTTTTATAATGATTTTAGTAAATTTTCTTGAATTACAGAAAAATGGATCAAATGATCAAAAATATAATCCAGAGGTTGAATAACTACATCATATAAAAATTTGATGTCAGCATGTACGCTTCCATGTACGCTTATTAAATTACACGTACACATTCTTTTAAAATGATAAGTACATAAAATTTTATTTCGTTAATAACTTCTGATATTTTTTCATTTTCTTTTATTATTGAGATATTATTTATTGTAAAAGTTTGTTTTATTATCAGAGGTTATTGCTTAAAAATATTAAAAACATTATTGTTAATAAATCAATGTATTTAAATTAAAAAAAAAAAAAAAATGTTAAAAAAAGGAGGTAAAGTCTGATTCGAACCGATGTTCCTCCCCCTACTAAGATCTAAATACTTCATTAATTAAAATTTAATTTGGCTGTAACACTGGAACCAATGAAAATATGTACCACTAATGATATATTGTTGTGAAAAGTTCTCAATAAGGGCTTATTACTGCAGTTAAGAAAGAGTCCAAAATCCAATTTTGTTTGAATTTTGGGCTTTTTCGGACACTTTTGATACAGTCTATTTCAATCAAAAAGGGAAGTGCACAACTAGATGTTGCAACAGTCCTAAATCCAAAATTTCAACATCCTACGGCTAATAGTTTTTGAGTTATGTGAGATAAATACGTACGTACAGACGTCATGCCGAAACTATCAAAATGGATTCATGGATGGTCAAAAATGGATATTTCCGAATTTTTCGCGATTACAATGCTTCCTTTACTTCGTACAAGGAAGTAAAAGCATTGACCAGGCTGTTAGCAAATTTAGTAATGAAATATATACATATATATACATGTATATATATATATATATATATATATAAAATAATAATTATGAGATCCTGTGTGCGCTACACGCAAAAACTACTGAAAGATTTTAATAAAACAGTATATTTATATCTTAAAGGCTTGGTAATTATCTCCGATTGGAATTATCACAATATTCCTAATGGTTAAGATATTAAACATTTATTTTTTTTTAAATCAATCCTTTTACTTGAATTTACTAAAATTAATTTTTTTAAATAAATATTAGTAAAATATTTAATATTTTATGGGGTTTTGTTATTTATTTTGGCTGTCGATACTGAAATAAAAAAAGTTAAAAAAATATGTCTTCAAGAAAGGGAAGTAACTCTCCTATTATTCAAAGACTGCTAAAAGAATGAGATTATCTTGATTCTCTGAAACACTTGAAGTGCATAATTCTCGATTAACTGCTGACCGAAAGCGCAACGCTCAGACTCGAGCTGTAGCTTCGTCTACAGCAGAAGCATATCAGATCTTCTACGTCAAGAACGGGGTAAACGGTGGAGGAAAGAGGACTTTTCAGGCATTAGTTGATATTTATCAGTATTATTCTCACAATCATGAGGATAACAAACACATGTGAAATACAGGGGAAAGGGCTCTCTTCTAATTTATAAATAATCACTTTTTTTTATAAACGTTGGTAGGTCAGATGGACCGAATCATCTGATAGCTTTTACATACAAGGTAGTGTTCCTGATGTGAGAAGTATGCAGGTAGTTAACTAGATTTCCCCCAATCGGCATATTACACAGTTTCTTTATGGACATGATGTTTTTCGATATAGGTTGGCCAGATGTTGTATTATTAATTCAGGATTGTGGCCGGAGTGTGGGTCTACTGATGATGTGCGGTATGTCTTTCGTGTATGCCCCAGATACGATGCTGAACGTGCCAAAGTAGCTAGATAGTTTGTGAGGATCAATTCTGGTTTTGATATGCAAGGTAACTGAAAAACCAAGGGAAAGAAACATAGTTTCTGGCTTTCTTAGATTCTTAACTCTGCGAAGGATGACTGAGGGGGTCTGATTCTGTTATAGATTCATGCATAAAGTAGCAACCTAGGTGAGTAGGAGCCCGCCTGTGTACTTACTTTGCCAAGATAGGTGTTTTGCATCGAATCCCGGTTAGCTGAGATATTCTCCGTTAGGATAAGAATGGATGTGTAGAGAATTCTGTGATGGAGCTGCGGTGTGGGAGGATGTAGGCATTGACCTCGCTTCCAAAATTGGACTAGAGTAGACGTGTGATAAGTGTGGTAACCTGTAGTTGGGAGGAATATGTCCTGGGGATTTTGCTGGACATTTCTGGGACATTTAATAACCTACGGTGGCCTTTTACTATGTAACAATTACAGAAGAGAGATTGTACTGTGAGTGAGTTGCAGCTTATGCAAAGTTACTTCAGTCGTCGGGATATGCTGCTCCGCGAGGGCAGCCATGAATTGGGGAAGACATGTCCAAGAATTGTCCGAGGGCAGTGTATTGGGTCCCTTATTGTGGGTGGTGGAGTTTGATTCACTTCTGCGGCTGAGGTTGCCCAACGGTTGTCGCATCGTGGCTTATGCTGATGATAGGCTCCTGCTGGTCGAAGGAGGTTCGCGGAGGGTAGCTGAATTCTGAGCCACTCGAATATGCAGAATACTTGAGCTATGGGGTTGTCAATATAACATGAAGTTTAGCCGATGTTGCTCCTCAAAGATCGTTTGGCTGTGAGGCGGCGAGTCCGCGTATCGATGTCAGGCCAACGTATTAGATATTTTTAGGTTATTATAAATATTATGGTATACCAAATAATGGTATTATATTTTTAATTTTCCTTCAATTTTTTTTATTTTTAATAGAAATCTAATTTATGAAATAAAATAGTTAACAAAAAATGGATTAGTGATAAAATTAGGTGACCCTTAGTTTATTTTTAATTTTCCTTTAATTTATAATAGACTAATCTTTTCCGTTTCGGCTCCACTTTGCTGCATTTTGCAATTTTTGTGAAACTCATTAAAAGATGTTTCTATGGCATTGATTTAATCTTTCCCTAAATTTCGTTAAATAAATAACCAAAGGTGTACCCTCAAATGACTCGACCAAAGTCCGTATATATGACTAATATAATATAGAAATCACAAATTTAAATTGTTTCTACAAACTAAACTATTACACTAACAATAAAGTTGTCTGAACAAAATTTTTATACATTAAATCATTTAAATATTCCTTAAATTTAAATGATATAAAAAATTGTTATCGAAACAGTTTGGTTTATAGTTTACATATTTTAGGGGCAGATTTATCTTTTGCTTATCTTATTTATTTCTTTTTTTTATTCTTAATGCTACATTGTATTTACATTTTTTTTTTAATTTACCAGCTATTTTTCTGAATAGTTTTTATGTACGTTAGTATAATGCATTTTTCGGTTTATTTATATTTGCTTTTGTATTTATTTCTTTTGTTGGCAATTAACAATGAGTGTGTACGGTTATATTCATGTGTGTGTGTGCGTGTGTGCACGCGCGCGCTAAATGTTTTATTGTGTTGTGTACTTATATGTGTCATATTCGGTGCCGTGAGTGTGTTGATTATATTTTTAAAATAAAATTTATTTGATGAAATGTAAATGAGATTATCTCTGTCATTATTAGGGTTTTGTATACTTTGAAAGTGTTTTTTTTTTGTATTGCTTCCTGTGATGGTGGGAACAAGAAAATTTATATGTATATTGTGTTCGTATTCAACTGTAAAATTCAGTTTGCGGTGTATTTTTTATGTATGTATTAATAATTAACATTTTACTCGCGGTACCTTGATAAAATAAAGTAATGTTATGAATGTATCTCGGTCAATATTATTATGTTGTAAGCATATTTGTCATTGGTAGGTAGGTATGATTGTTAATGAGTTGTAGAAAGATTTCAGCTAGTATAATTGAAAATAGGTCTCTTATTTCCACTGAATTAAAAGATGCTACTAGCCATTTACTTTTTTTTTTACTTCGACCTTGGGACCGGAGCTTACCCCAATGGACACTTCGTGAGGATCTTTCACCTTTGAACTTCTTCCTCTATCTTTGATTGGATGATCTTAAACCAATATCGTGAATATCGCATATCAGATATTTCGGTCTGTAACTTAGTCCCACTGATATTCTCTGAGGTAAGCACGACGAATTCTATCCGGCATGTTATCCTATTCTATTTTAGAACCGTTCGCACATGATCACCGTGTGTTCTGTGGTATTCTCTTCCCTGCAATCATCAGATTCCGCAAAAGGTCTCAGCGTCCGTGTGCACAGGAATGCCTTAATACACCCGCGACTGTGTACTGAAAATACGGGAGGGAAACAAGTTAACCCAGTTCTTACCGGTGACAAGTATTTAAAGGCATACCTGTGCGCACGGATGCTGAGAGCTACCGCGGAATGAGTTGTTCAAGGTCAGGGAAGGTCAGGATTGTGGACTGTAGGTCCATCTTCCTTTCGTCGACTGATACTGTCTCTCCTACCACACGCGGAGAAGCGACTCCTCCGCTTCCTCTTCATCTGACCACCTGTACACCTTGTACATGTTCTACCTCTTCTGAACAAGTCCTGCTACTACGCCGGTGGCTTCACCCGAGATTGCTCTACTAGTTCCTCATTTAGCCACCTACTATCGCCTACTTACATTAATAAAGCTCATTGTCCAAATGAAATGCACTTTTAAAGAAAAATTTCTAAAAAATCAATAGCTCCGGAATGGTACATTGAGTACCTTGGAGTTCTACACATAAACAGAAAAAGACATAATAAAACTTGTAATTTAATAAACTTGAATATTGTGAAATATATATAAAATCATATAAAAGCAAAAAACGATGTATTTACTCTACATGTACAATTCAAATCACACGCAATTTTCGGCCATACCTTAATATATATATTAGCATAATTAAAAAGTTTTATCATAGAAAAAAATTAATTTTTAAATAATATAATCTCCAAACAATAGACGACAGAACAAAAGTGATCAAATTTGTTATTGATTTACATAATTTTTAAATAGGATAAACCTCAACGAATATTTGTTTTATTATGTAAAAACATTGAAGAAACACCATAAAAAAGAAGAATTTTATTATTATTAAATATAATATATGCAATATTAAAATTTATTTATTTTTTAATGTAATAAATAAGTATTTTAAGTATGATGAATATTCAATTTCCTGAAATTATTTTTTTTAAAAAACTCCCTAAGAGACTTTTAAAAAATATTTCCCGATTCTAGGTGGTACTTTCCCACGAATAGAGTTTGAAAATTAATTAATAAATAAACGATCTGTATAAGTACCTTATAAATTCAGAATAAAAAAAATAATTTTAAATTTTCTCATAAGCTGAATTATCCATTTTCTAAAAACCGATCAGTAGTTTTTAATGTTTATTTTTAAAATAGATTTTATTACTACCGACCTCAGAAATGATATATTTTCAATATGTAGTGGAAAAAGTTGATGAAAATTAAAATTTATATTCTATTGATGCTTTGTTATTCTTGAATAATTGTTTGTATGTCAGGAAAGAACTCTACTATAACCCAAATCTTATATATATCTATATATCTACCAAATCTATATATATATATAAACCTGCAAGAATTAGACAAATTACATAATATATATTACTTTTAGATATTTTTAAACATTTCTCGGGTTATTAGTTTCAGTATAGCAGGCATTTAAATTTTGTTTTAAAATTAAAATTAAGATATTGTGTATATATATATATATATATATATATATATATATAATTTATATAACCTCATGTAAATATTTCTTTCTACTTTTTTCTTCCTAATTACTGTTTTTAATTTAAAAAAGAACTACCTTCTCACGTTTCAAATCCAGAAGATGGCATTGACATCCTTTGCCTTAGTTGGCCGGGACAAGAACACGACCAAGCTGTTTTCAACCGTCATTTTGTTATCTCTATTCTACTATTATATTTCGTTATTTAATATCACTTAAAATTAGATCATAACTTTTTCTTTAGAAAGAAATTGAATTTATAATATCAGGATATTATAAATAAAAATTTTATTTTTACTGTTAAAAATATTACAAATTATATTATTATCATAAATATGATGTATGGATTAAAATCTGTAAATTGGGTAATTTACCTATCAATCTGCTTAAAAATTTGTGTTATTTTAAAACATATATATATATATATATATATATATAATAAAACTTTTACTGGATTTAAGAAGTAACTTCAGTTCCTTTTTTAACAATTTGATTATCTTATTTAAAATGTATAAATGGAGTAAGTAAGAATAGCAGTATGTAGTTTTCGTCAAAAAAAAGAGATAACTAAAAATTAAAAATACGACTGCCGAAAATGAATATTGCTGACAAACATTTTGTTTTGGTTAAGTTCCATCGTGATTTTGTATTATACTAGCATATACCCTGTTTCAATTTTAAAAATCAGGAGTTCGGTTGCGAAGATATAACATTTCCGAATAAACGTGATCGGTTAGACCGAGAGTGTACCTGATGGATGCAAAAGTTAGCCGTTAACCTACTAACAAATAACCCGTTTGAATGTTGAAAACCGGCTGATTGTTTGCAGAGATGTTATAAGAGCACCCCATTGCACCTTCCAAAACAACGCCCCAGAGGAATCCTGTTCGTTACCCATTTATGGTGATGATCAGTTTAGCCTCCCACGAGGGGCTCGCATCACCTCACCGCTCTAGCCTCACACGGAGCCTCCACGGGAGCCCATTATTATTAAACAGAAATTATTAAAATTTATTTAATATTCTTTTATTTAACGTAAATTTAATTCTATTATTTTTATAGTAGTATTCATTCGATTGAAACAAATTGTTCAGTTCAAACCCAGCTCACAGTTCACAGTTCATTAATTCAGTTCACTAAAGTTTGTGATTCAACCGGCAAATTTCCATACTAATTTTTATAAATATACATGCATATATATGTGTATATAATATATATATATACATATTTATATAGCTTATGACACTCCCGGAAACGTAAGGATACCAACGCGGAGTCATTGATCTAAATCGGTTCGGTCGTTGAATTGCTACAGTGTAAAAAACATACATACATAGATACATACACCCTAAAAACATTGCACTTCTTATTGGGTAGTCGTATAAATAATTAAAATAATTATACAAATTAAATAAAAGAAAGGGATTATTAATTAATATTTTGCAATAAAATTGTGGCGCAAATCGAACCAAAGGTGGTGCACCGGAAGGCTTCACATGGCTCTCTCTACGACTCTCTCCCGCTAGAAGCAGTCCGTTATCAATTAATTTATAGATTATTTAATTTCTAAGCGTAGATTATTTTTATTTATATTATATATTTGTTTTTTTATTTATTTATTATTTATTAATTTTATTAATAAATGAAAAGATATTATTAGTTAATATTTAGCAGTATTAAGATAAAGCAACACCAACAAATAAGAGGAAGAAGAAAGAACATGCTTACGTGATTGAACATACCACCCGTTAAAAATCATAAGATTCCTTCTTAAATGGTTATAAACAAAAATAACAACAGTAATAATAAATATAAAATAAATTAATAAATTTTACTACCGTAATTCATTCATTCGATATCGTAGCAGATCTTAAAACAACTATTTTCGACACAAATAAATCGTTACTGAAAATAATATCGATTATCCATTTAGAATCGTATATATGATTTTTTGTGGCTTTTAAGTTACAATTAAACATACATATGTGCATATTTATAAAGCCTATGACACTCCTCGTAACTTAAGGATTCAAACGCGGGGTCATACATCTAAATCGGTTCTGCCGTTGAGTTGCAACGGTGGAACAAATAAACAAAAAACAAACAAAAAAACAAACATACATGCATCTTAAATATATTATACTACTTTTTAGACAGTCGTGTAAAACCTTTGATACTTGAAGAGTTGTTTCTTAGAAACAGTTGAAATAAATGAGTTTATATCATAGTGAATGTTGTTATTTTCTGCGTTAATACTGTGAGTTAACTACTTAAAATTAATCTGTAAAAATAACTGGAAATTATACTTAAAATGTATTCAGTCTTTCCCCTTTTTTTCGTAGTAAAGCAATTTCAATGTTCCGTAACTTTTTTAAAAATTAAAAAAGTGTTTAAATTTATTACCAATTTCCACCGAGCTTATGACCATAGCTGTTGATGCCCACCCATTCTGACTCCCCCCCCCCCCACGCTCTCGCGCACTCTCTCTCTCTCTCTCTCTCTCAATCTCTGTGCGTGTGTGTGTCTGTGTCTGTGTTATTAAAGCACTTATTTTGGGTCAAAAATTGTCCTTTCGATATTAAAAAATGAAATAGCATTTTAAAAAAATAAATGGCTGCTATACTGGAACTAATATACCGAGAAATAATAAAAAATATCTGTGCAAGTAATATATACTATGTTATCTGCCTATTTCTTCCAGGTTTACTTCAATTAAATCTTTACCCTCAAGATTAGTGTAAAATAAAAATGCTTAAAAGTAATTTTTTTTCTCCAGTGTTTTGCAAAATATAAATTAAAAAAAAAATTCCTTTTCTTTCAAGACACATGCGGTTGTTATTGCATAAACTGCGCAAGACAAACCATTATGCAATGTATTTTTACTCGACAGAAATAGAGTTGTTTTTTACCAGAATATCAATTTTATTTAATGTTTATTTTATTTCTATTTATTATACTTTGTAATATACAAATAATTTGTATAATAAATAACTGCTTTTCGTTATGACCTTAAAGATAATTGCTAATAAAATAAAGTTACTGATTAAATAGTACATTAAAACAGTATTTGTTAACCAATAAATTAAACTACATTAATTCACGTGATATTAATATGAATTAAGTTACTGCAATCCTCTTATTATTTGTATTATTTGCTAATTTATGTTATATATAATTATGATCAGATAATTAATTACTCTTTACATTTGAAAAATTAAAAAAAATCTATTGTAGACACTATACGATTTCCTTGTACGCCTATTAAATTACATATACACATTTTTAAAAGTACATGAAACTTTATTTCACGGATAACTTCTGATTTTTTTTATTGCTATTATTGAATTATTATTTATTATAATTTTTTTTACAATATCAGGTTAATGATAATTAATAAATTAATAAATTTAAAATAAAAAAAATTTAAAAGCATAAAGGAAATGAAGTTAAATTCGAACCGTCTTTCCCTTGTAAGATTAAAATATTTCATTAATTAAAATTTTTTTGGCTATACCTCTGGAACCATTAAAAATAAGTACGACTTATATATCGTCCAAAATCCAAATTTTCTTGACAACTAGTTGTTACAACAGTCCTAAATCCAAAATTTTAACATCCTACAACTAATCGTTTTTTAGTTATGCGAGATACATACACACATACGTACAGACGTCACGCCGAAACTAGTCAAAATGGATAATTACGTTGAAATCTGAAAACCGAAATATTTCGCGATCACAATACCTTATTTACTTCGTACACGGAATTAATTAGTTTTAATTTTAACAAGTTATTTTAGAGAATATAAATTTGAGAAAAAAATTTAATGATATCAATCAGTTAAGTTAAAAATTGTCATTTTTCATTCGTTGACTTCGTCGCCTCTTACCGACAAAGTTCTAACCAACTTCGTGATTAGGCGGAATAAATCTCCTTTATTTAAGGCAATTCATTAAATTTTTATACATTCTAATTAATTATAATTATATTATTGTTTTTTTTTTTTGTCTTCAGTCATTTGACTGGTTTGATGCAGCTCTCCAAGATTCCCTATCTAGTGCTAGTCGTTTCATTTCAGTATACCCTCTACATCCTACATCCCCAACAATTTGTTTTACATACTCCAAACGTGGCCTGCCTACACAATTTTTCCCTTCTACCTGTCCTTCCAATATTAAAGCGACTATTCCAGGATGCCTTAGTATGTGGCCTATAAGTCTGTCTCTTCTTTTAACTATATTTTTCCAAATGCTACTTTCTTCATCTATTTGCCGAAATACCTCTTCATTTGTCACTTTATCCACCCATCTGATTTTTAACATTCTCCTATAGCACCACATTTCAAAAGCTTCTAATCTTTTCTTCTCAGATACTCCGATTGTCCAAGTTTCACTTCCATATAAAGCGACACTCCAAACATACACTTTCAAAAATCTTTTCCTGACATTTAAATTCATTTTTGATGTAAACAAATTATATTTCTTACTGAAGGCTCGTTTAGCTTGTGCTATTCGGCATTTTATATCGCTCCTGCTTCGTCCATCTTTAGTAATTTTACTTCCCAAATAACAAAATTCTTCTACCTCCATAATCTTTTCTCCTCCTATTTTCACATTCAGTGGTCCATCTTTGTTATTTCTACTACATTTCATTACTTTTGTTTTGTTCTTGTTTATTTTCATGCGATAGTTTTTGCGTAGGACTTCATCTATGCCGTTCATTGTTTCTTCTAAATCCTTTTTACTCTCGGCTAGAATCACTATATCATCAGCAAATCGTAGCATCTTTATCTTTTCACCTTGTACTGTTACTCCGAATCTAAATTGTTCTTTAACATCATTAACTCCTAGTTCCATGTAAAGATTAAAAAGTAACGGCGATAGGGAACATCCTTGTCGGACTCCCTTTCTTATTAGGGCTTCTTTCTTATGTTCTTCAATTGTTATTGTTGCTGTTTGGTTCCTGTACATGTTAGAAATTGTTCTTCTATCTCTGTATTTGAACCCTAATTTTTTTAAAATACTGAACATTTTATTCCAGTCTACGTTATCGAAAGCCTTTTCTAGGTCTATAAACGCCAAGTATGTTGGTTTGTTTTTCTTTAATCTTCCTTCTACTATTAATCTGAGGCCTAAAATTGCTTCCCTTGTCCCTATACTTTTCCTGAAACCAAATTGGTCTTCTCCTAACACTTCTTCCACTCTCCTCTCAATTCTTCTGTATAAAATTCTAGTTAAGATTTTTGATGCATGACTAGTTAAACTAATTGTTCTGTATTCTTCACATTTATCTGCCCCTGCTTTCTTTGGTATCATAACTATACCACTTTTTTTGAAGTCTGATGGAAATTCCCCATTTTCATAAATATTACACACCAGTTTGTATAATCTATCAATCGCTTCCTCACCTGCACTGCGCAGTAATTCTACAGGTATTCCGTCTATTCCAGGAGTCTTTCTGCCATTTAAATCTTTTAATGCTCTCTTAAATTCAGATCTCAGTATTGTTTCTCCCATTTCATCCTCCTCAACTTCCTCTTCTTCCTCTATAACACCATTTTCTAATCCATTTCCTCCGTATAACTCTTCAATATATTCCACCCATCTATCGACTTTACCTTTCGTATTATATATTGGTGTACCATCTTTGTTTAACACATTATTAGATTTTAATTTATGTACCCCAAAATATTATTGTAGAATCGATTAATTTTTATAATTTAAAAAAGTGATTTATTAGACTGAGATCACTCAAGGGCGATATTTTCCTTGTGGGATTAAGAAAAACATAAGTTGAGGGATTAAAGAAAAACATAAAACTCTATGAATGAAAGAATTTTCTCAAATGTAATTATAGTTCATGAAATATTACACAGTTTAACAAAATATATTTAAATTTTTAACATTATGTTCCTTTTCCTGTTGTAAAAAATATCTCGACTGAAACCGTGTATACGACTGAAACCAACTAATTACGAATTAAGCAACTGCGGTTCAAACATTTTAAATTTAGCTGACCGCTTAAAAACGTGACCATATAAATTAATTCTAACTGAATTTTTCATAATCAAAATAAATAGATTAATTTCTGTGGTATTTGATTTGTTTTTAAATTTAAATAATTGCATTAAACCCGACACAATCAACCTAAATAATCGTTTAATTTTATCAAAGTCCGAAAATTAGTTTCATGTAAAATAATTTTTTATACACCACCTAATATTATTTAATAATTAACATAACTTTGGTTCAGATTGGGTTAAAAAATTTATTCAAATTTCTTCACATTTACTTAGTTATTTATTAAAATTTACTTAAAAATTTAAAAATTTTTAAATATATATATATATCTGTTAGTATTTATTGATGGAATAAAAAAAAGATCGAATAATCTTTTAAACAAATAGATTTATTTTTAGATGGATTTAATTTTGTTTTTCTGTGTATTTAATGACAACCATTTGTGACGTAGTGAAGTTTTAATTTTGGATAAAAACTTTGATCAGAATATTTGTAGAGAGGAGAATAAAGTAAGCCTACATGATTTCATCAAACAATTCAACCAACTAAAAAATTAAAGGTTAAATTTTAATATATTTATATTCTTTTTTATGTGTATGCAAATCCAAATGAATGAATGAATTTTCTCTTCTTGTATGTCCCAAATCTTTATCATTTTAGAATGGAGTCCATTGTCTTCTGTAAAATATTTTATTATAACTGCAATATCTCTGTCATTGAACTCTTCTATCATGATGTAGTTTTCGTGGGAAATTATTTTGGTGGTTTCCCGTTTCCGTTGTCCAACGAAAAACGGTTTTAACGAAGAATAATTTATTTTACAATTTAAGTAATTTTAAGTTTTATTTTTCCATTAATAACATCTTTTTAACTCTTTTAGTATATTTGATTTTATTCTTGTATTGTATTTTTTCTGATATTGTTGGTCATTGACACTTTTCTGTTTTATTACCGGTCAAATGCCTAGCGTTTATTATTGACGTTTTTTTTATTTTTATATTAATTAATATTACTAATTGGATTTGAATAAAACTTAATTCGTATTATGAAAACAGAATGTTCTCTGTAGTGATGAATACTTTTATTTATAAATCGAATTATTTATTTTTTATTTAATGTACAAAATTATACAGTAACACGTCATCTAATTTAAATCACACCAAAGGTTTTAGACGTTAATTGATAATAGTAATAATAGAAATATTATTACTATATTTTTTTTTTTTTAGTTTTTTACTATTACGTATAAAGCTCATTAATTTTTTTTTTTTAAAAGAAGATTGGATGAAAATTATTTATTTTCATTTGTTACTTTCTCGACATCATAGCTGTAGAGCTATGCCGGAAGAAGAAAAGTATGGTAGTTAATCAAAAAATGGGGTATGATTTTTTTTGTTGGTATTTCTCGATAATTCATGACCAAGGGATCACAAAAAAAGAAAAAAGAAAAATGGGGAGTAGTGTTCGTACGTATGTATATGTGTTGGCTTGTTTGAAATTTAATAACATTTTACTGAATAAACTGATTTTGATACAATTTTGTACTGAGACTCATTTACACTGTGGCAATTTGTTAGTAAAACTTTACCCCCAGGTTATGCGGTACGTAGTTTCTCTTGGGGTTAAATTTTCTCAAAATTTTGCAAACATAACCCCACTTCATATTAAGCTTAATACTTCTGTATATGCTTACATTATCATTTTAAAAAAATCTTCTCCAGAATTTTCCCCCTTTCCTAAAAATCGAAAAGCTGTCTTTTTACTGTTTGCATGTTTTTTAAACGATGTTTTTTTATGTCCTCCTAGGCATGGTGCAAGAGGCCCAAAAGAACTGGGGCAGTATTCTGGATGGGGAGCCGACCAAGGTTTAAAAATATCGATTTAAATTTTTTTTTTTAGTTAATTTAAACTTTTAATAATAATATTACAATAACATTTCATTATAATTCACTCCCACTCCCACCAATGAGATCTTAGGTATCTTTTTATTAGTTGTGCGTTTTTCAATGGGATTTTTTTAATTTCTTCTAATGCCTAGAAATTATAATAATTTTTGTCAGCTTTTTCATTTTATAATGAAATAGTAATAATCCAAAAACATTTCTAAATAAAATAATTTCTACAAACACTACCGTACTACTTTATTTGTCAACAGCTCAACTTTTATTTATTTATTTTTTTACACATCTCATACAAAGATAATTAATTACAGAACGTCTACAAAAAGAATTTATCATTTCAAATAGGAAATTACACCTAGCATTATTCTTCAGTCATACTGGGACCAATTTATTAAATATATTTTACATTCTCGACACTAAACATTTTTACTTAATATAATTTTATTTTATAGAAATTACTTCCTGAGAGTTTTCATTTATTAAACTATCAGGCTGAGTTCAGGCTTAAATGAAAAAAAAAAATTCTATATCATTCATTATGATAATAAAAACTTGTATTAGAAGAATTATATAGAATCTTACAAAGAATTTAATAGAAAAAAAAAATCCCTTTTATACATATTAGTTCCTATAATGAGTTGAGGGAAGTATTGGTAAAATTTAAGAGACTGATTCAGAACATAAAAATAAAAAAAAGTTCATGTGAACAAATATCCTATCTCGTTCTACTTCAATTTTTTATTATTAAATATTATTTCATCGAATTAGGATTTTTATTAAATAGAATATTAACCCTTTCATTGTGAACAAGATGACACCTTATTTACTCAAATCAGCTGATAAATAGTTGAGGTAAAGCTGAAATTGTTGAAATGAATGGCCAAAATTGGATCAAGATAAGTGTTGCTATTCTGTAAATGTTAATAATAATTACTAATAATACAAGGTATTATTAATTATTAATTTTAATTCAGTCAGTGAAGGAAGTGAAAACAGAAACAAAATTGCCAGACTGTGTAATGATAAACGCAAGATAGGGCATTTGCCTGCATGAACTTATTTGTTAATTACCGCTAGCATATGCAACTCCCTCCAGAAAAGGAAGCGCCTTGCATCCTCCAAACACTAGCGCTCCGAAAGGCGTATTCCTACTAGGCCGGAAAGCTTAGCGCCGAAAGGACTTCAATGGACGGGCTTAGGTGGAATCACGCCAGGAGAATGAAGCTCATACGCGGCTTGTCTCCTATGGATAGCCCCGTTCAACAAATTTTCCCCGGTCTAAAAGATCGGAACGCAGCAAATAATTCCGTCCATAAATAAAGCAAATTTAATTTATAAATGCCACTAAAAAAACAATTATCTACCCGATAAAAGAAAGACATAGCAGCAAGGGAACTTTTTTCCAGGTTCTGCGATTAGTAGGGAGATAAAAATTCTCCCGCTATCGTTGCGTTCTGTTGTTAATTATGATGTGTTGAGGAGGAAATATACGTTAAAAATACTGAAAAAATATTTTCATCAATTTTTTTTTTTTTTACTTTGAAATTTCCTGAAAAAGTTGATATATATATATATATATATACTTTTTTATTTCAAAGTTACCTCTAAGTAAATGGAAAATTTTATGATAAATATACACATCATAAGTGTCCTACTGGGGAAGAATCTTGGTGCCTTTATAATAGAGTACAAGCACATGGTAAAACTCCTGAGGAAACATAAAGATAATATGAAAACATCAATGAGTTTGTTTGTTTTGCAGAATATTGTCCCTATATATAAAAGACTAACAGACAGCCGACTGCTTTCAAGGTGCACTAGAGGGCTAACCAAAACGCTAATGGAAGTTTGAATAATTGCGTGTGACGAAGTTGTAACAAAACCTGTAGTGTTTCTCGAAAAATCATTGAGACGGATGTAGCAGAAGGTATTGTTGAGTAAAATTTTGGAAATATATTTATTTTGTCTGTAGTGGACAGAGCTAGAGTTACTCCAGGTTGTTCATCCAGTATTCTTGGACGAAAAATATAGAGGAAAAGAAAACAGAACGGAGAACTACTAAAATACAGCAAAACACATACCAAGAAAGAAAGAGAAGGTTATTTAAAGAATTTAAAAGACCAAGAAAAACAGGTGCAGGAAGAAGGTTTAACATATGGAGTAGGGCAGTTCTAATTCAGAATGAATTTTAGTGTTTAATTACTATTTATTTAGTTAATTTGAATTTGTTGTTTCCCGCAAATTTATTTTTTTCATGCGTTCGTTTGTTAGATCAATCATATCTAGGTTCTGTACTAGGTAGAAACATACTTTTTTTTTAAGTGTTCAGAATTTCATGATCTATGAAATAAATCTAGAAAATCAAACCATATATAGTTTTTTTGGTGTAAGGTATTTTACAAAAAAATATTTACATCAACGAACTTCACTTTCCATTAAAAACGAAAACAAAAAAAAAGATTAAATAGTTGTTTGGAAACAGTATATTTTTAATTTGTTCTTACAATTCATAAAACCAATTTAGGGCATTTAAATGAAACCATTTTTTCTGTTACAGGTTCAATACCAGTAAAATAATGATTTCTCTAGTAAATCACTGTTTTTGCAACTTCAACTCCTATAATAGGGGTTGTAAATAACTGCTGGGGTTGAAAATTATCCTACACATTACTTTTGTAAACTTATAACAAAATTGTAACCATAAGTCTTATATTAAAAAGAGATAACCTTACAGTATACTCCCTCATTGAATCAGTCTCTGAAATTTGGCCAACCCTTCCCGGGACGCATTGACTTGAAATTGAAAGGGATACATTAATCTATTTTTGCAGTTTATATCCTAAATATTTTTATGGTTATAATCCTTTTGAGATAGAAAATGCAACAATTAGGTTTGTTTTTTCTAAGAACGATGATGTTTTCTAAACAGCCAGTCTGTTGTGAACGTAGGGATAAGAACACTGCTGAATAACACTTGTATTTTAGTAGGCTTAGTAAGTTGATATGCAACAGCATATTTGGCTGAATGGAGAAAGCTATAAGAAATTACATCAGTCTTAATTTTTCTTAATAACTCTACTGGTATTTTTAATCTATAGAAAGGATTTTGATATTAGAATTGACTTGTGATTCAGTTAGCAAGACGCTTACTAATATAGTAAGGGAAATTTACACACATACCTTATTATCTTTATGTTAATTTTACCGATATTATATTAATTTATAACAATTGTTATACTCTTACATCCTATAGATAAACAACAACAAATTTTCAAAAAAATTCTATTCACCATCAAAATCCGTAAGTTTTTTGGAAAAGCTTACTTATAATTTTTTAGATAGTTTTCTGTTATTTCCATCTATTTTAAATAGATTAAATATTTTTATGTGTAAATTGAATATTTTTTTCTCGATGATATCACCACATATGCTTGCAAGCTTGTGCGTGGGATATGAAAATGGAATTTTGTAGCGTATGAAAAATGCCATGCTTGACCGAGATTCGAACCCGCCACAGAGGCCGGCAAATTTTATTTAAATTGCATATTCTTACCTTCTTCTAAAAAACCATCTTTGGATGTAACATTTATAGGAACTGTATTTGTTGAAAATCGCAACTTTAACATATCCATGATCTGTAACAAAATAATACAACAATTATTATTTTTAATAATAATATTAATTTTATTATTTTTTATGTACTATATTAGTTCCCTATAACAGCTGGGCTCTATCCTGATTATTAAAATATAAAAAAAAAACGGCTTGATCACGTTTTTATACGGTAGTTCCTTCTAGAAATTCTTTTATAACTGACGCAGTCCTTACCTTTTTTTTCTGTTTTGCCTCAGAGGATGAATGAGAATGATACGTATAAATGTATATGAAGTGAAGCCTTTACAGTTGTTTCAGCTGGAAAACCAGTTTTCCAGCTATTGCCGGGTCTGGAATTAAAATATTAATAAAAAAAATCGTTCTATATATAATAGAAGTAAAAAGAAAATAGCTTATTTCATAGATTTTTATAATTAAACCAAGGTATGTTGCTGTTACACAAGGCCGTTGAGTTTTCTCTTATATATATATATATATAACACTTACTTGTTAAACAAGTAAGTGTCGAAATTATCAATGAACTGGTAAAGAAAAGCGTACTGAAAAATCATTCGTAGTATACGATATTGTCGTATATTGTAATCTCGTATATTGCGGAGACAACGAATTACAACAAAATAACAAGATATCAAGATATATAACGTTTAGAAACGTATCACAACACGTGTAGATTAATCTGTTAATAATATTTGATAACAACGTGCTTTTTAACTAATAATAATTATTAAATTAGGACCAATAAATTATTTTTTCGCTTTAAATAAATTTAGATTTATTTTACAAAACTTTGTGATTGGAATTAGTGGGATTGGAATCCGATATAACAACAAAATTTTATATTTGTAACCTTGGTAAGAAAGACTTTTATTGTATAAAAATAAATTTAGAAATACTAAAGCGCGCGCGCGCGTGTGTGTTTCCTGGTGCAGCAGTTCGGCCGTGGGCTTTGGCCTCCTCCACGATTCACCTCTAACCTTCCAATCTCTCGCCGCCACTCCCCAACTTCTCATCACCATCGTTTTCTTTTTATATAATATGTAAAAGAATATATATATATCTTATACACGCCACGGTATAATAAATTCATATTTTATGAATTTTCAAAACAACATGTTTGCATTTCAGGTCCAGAGTCCAAAAAAAAAAATTGTAAACATTTCTTGATAGCTCTGTTTATAGAGCTAAACTGTCAAAAATAGTTTGAAAACTATTTAAACCGAAGGGATATAGAGCGAAAAAACAAAAAAAAAACATATGTTTCAATTTTAAGACATAGAAGTAGATTTTTTGAAAAAATTGTTTTGGGTTATTTAAAAGATAATTTTAGAAAGCTTGTACCATATTTAGTAGGTGTATTCATCTAATTAAATTTAAGAAAAAGATCATATAATAGCACTTCTAGAAACGCTTCCTTTGAAAAACGTTCCCTTTGAAAACAAAACACTTAAAAAAGAATCTTATTCGGTTTTTATTGATTTTAATTACATCAATTTTTTCGGCATTAAATTCTGTAGAAAATGTTTTTTTGAAGTTTTATTCGATTATTGACAATTTATAAAACTAAATTTATGCCAAACCTAAAATAGGGTGCTTTTCTATTCCATTTTTGTCTTGAATTTTCTCGGAAACTTCTGGAGTTACTTTTTTCAATTTTTCTATGTAAGAGTTCATATGAAATTACCAAATTTACTCAATAGTTTGTGATTTTAGAGTCTTCTTAATGTAGCATTACTTAATCTTTAAAGCCAAAATCTGGACGAGATCTTTTTCCAGCAATAACTCAAAGCTTTGAGTTACAGTTCTGCCTCTTTACCTTCACTTTCTACTCTCACCAGTTTCACTAAATTACCTTCCTCTATTATTATACTATCTTTGTTTAACTATATAAGATAAATAAATCAGTACAATTATTGTTATTAGATTAATAATTATTATATTTTCTGCTAAGAACACTATAATTTCTATGTTGAGTACGATAAATATTTTCTACTGTACTCTAAGAGCACAATACGTTTTGACAATGAAATTATTCCTAAACGCGTCAACATATAATAAAAGAATAAAGCTAAGAAAGGTAAATAGTTCTCAAGATAAAATCAGTACAAAATATAATCCTGAAAAATATCAGTAAGAAGAAGTGTACATGTAGGTCGCCTACAGTGCTTGTGTAACAGAAGCTCTAAGTTTATGTAACTGGATTGCTACTAAGCAAGAATAATTAAAATAATCTTTTATTATTTTCTATCAAAAATTACTCTACTAATTTATATTTACTTAATAGCTTGTGTTAAACACAATATACCAGATTAAATACAAAAAATTGGTAAATAATCACGTGACTTTCCCAGCTTCGTAGTTTAACTTTAATAGTTCTTTAAAGAACGAAGAAAAATACAAAAAAAAAAATGTTAATAATAAATATTAAAAGAGTTAGAGCCAAAAAAGAAAATTACCCAAAAACAGAATATATAATTTTTACAGGTGAAGAATAGATTTTAAGATTTTTTTAACATACGTTGAAATTAACAAATTTGCAAAGTATCTTTTTTTTTCTTTTTTTTTTTTTTAATCTTAAACCACCTTTAGTAAACGTTAAATTAAAAAAATGAATTTTCAAAATAACTTTTTGCATTTCAGGTCCGGAGTCGATAATTAGAAAAAAGATTTAAGCACTTCTTGATAGCTCTATTTATAGAGCTAAACTCCCAAAAATATTTAAACCGAAGGGAAATAAGGCGAAAAAACCAAACATATGTTTCAATTTTGAAAGCTAGGAATTAATTTTTTGAAAAAAAAAAATTGTTTGGGATTATTTATATACGTATTTTACATGCTAAAAAATTTGATTTAATAAAGTTTTCTCTAAAATGCCAGATAGAATCCCGTTTTTCGCAGTATCCTTCACCCTTTAAGAATTTTTTAAAAAGTTAATATGATCAGTATCCCAATATAAAAATATTTGAGATAAATTTTAAGAAAATTGGTTTGGTCAATCCTGAGATATAAGGTGAAAACCAGTGCCATACACTTGCGTACAAACGGACATACGATGTGTTTTATATGTGTATTTATTTTATTAGAATATTTTTTTTTTGTTATTTCTCTTTATTATTTTGCAAAAGTATGGAAGTGTAAAATTTGGGCCTTTTACCTCTTTTAAGTGATTTTCTTTAATTTTCTGGTTCATACGTTGTTCACGATGCCGGGCAGCGCGGATCGTTATCCTCTATGTGATGAGATTTTCTTTGGGAAACAGAAGTATTTTCGTTGTGTGGTGTGCACAGTTCGGTGTCATCAAAAATGTTTGGGACTTTCGGCGGAGGAGGTTAGATTGTATTCTCAGAGCAAGAATTTTAAATGTGGCTCTTGCATAAAGAAACACGTTATTATCGATGATAACACTTCTGTTGGACACAACGTTGAATCTGATAATGGCACTGTTGGTGGTTCTATTCGGGGAGATATGCTGTCTGTTAAGGGTGTTGAATGTATTTTGAATGATACGGGTCTTTCAATGAATCCACCCAAGGTGGTTTGTGATAGCTGTTATAAGCAGAGCGATATCATTGCTGATAAGGATTTGCTTCAATCTCTGTGGTCTGGTGTTGACGATGGAGTTCTGGAAATAATTCGTGCCCTCCAGTCTGAACTTAATGATATAAGGTTTGAACTTAAACGTCTTCGATATGAGAATTCTGAATTGAAGTCTTCGATTAGCGAAATAAGAGGTGTAGTCGTGTCTGGCAAGGTTGTTCGAGGTGGAAATTTACACAGGGATGTTCTTTCCTCTGGTTCTTCTTCTCTTTCGCCTGCTCCAGTTAGACCTCGTTGTGGTGACGATAATATTAACCTCTCCTTGCCATCTCACTGTGCTACTTCTGTATTTAATGCGGCTAAGAGGAATGGCAACATGACACGAGTGCGGAGTTTTGATGCTGGGTGTATTCAGGATGCAGTGAGGTCATCCGGAAACGCTTCGCATGTGCGTTACAAAAATGCTGAGGGACTTACTTCTGCTACAGTTGACGCTGTAAATAAATCCGCTAACCCTGTGAATGATGTTTTGACTGCAGCCTCCCATGATGTGGCTAAGAAATCTGTTTGGACTGTTGTTGGCTCTGAGAAGCGTAAAGGCCCCAAAGTGAAGTCTTTTCTTGAGGGTTCCATTGCTCCGTCTAACCCTAAGAAAGGGGTGAGGTCTCGAAATGCTGTTTTTGGGAAAGGCGATGTATGCTGTGATTTGGTTAAGCCCAGGACTAAAGCTCTTTTTGTTTCGAGGTTTAACTCTTCAACCGGGGTTGGTGATATCACCAAGTTGCTTGGGGGACACAACTTTCAACATCTTCAGTGTATTCGTCTGAAGACTAGGTACGAGTCGTACAGCTCATTTCGAATTGAAGTTTGTACTTCGGATTTTGACAGCTTAGTTCGTCCTGAGATCTGGCCTGTTGGTACGCTGTTGGCTCCATTTTATGGTCCGTTGAGACCTGATGCAGTGTTTGTAGAAAAAGGTTCACGGGAGGATGGATTGCAGCTCGGTAGCGATGGGTAAATTGAGGATGATCTACCAGAATGTTCGTGGTTTGAGGACTAAGCAGGATGAAATTTTCGCGTCCTTGATTGATTTTCACTTCGACGTAGTTGCCTTGACTGAGACTTGGCTTAGCGATGAGCACTGTGATGTCAATCTGTTTCCAGACTGTTACCATGTTTTTCGGGCTGACCGGGATTATGGTGCTTCTTTACTTCAGCGTGGTGGTGGTTCAGCTACTCTTGCAAAATCAAGCATTAGGTGTACGAGGAGGAAGGACCTCGAGGCGTTTCCTGAGGCTAATTAGGGTTGAGCTAATTCGACCAGGCATGAAGAATTTGTTGGTTTGTGTTATGTATGTTGCTCCGTTTTTAGCTTCAATTCTCCTCGACCAATATTTTGATTTTCTGTATAGGCACGTAGATATTTTAAGTTTTGATATTTGTATTGTAGGCGATTTTAATGTATCTGGAGTGTGCTGGTCTACTAGAAGTCTTCCTGCAAATATTGGGTTTTATGCTAAATGTAAAGCACGATCGGTTTTTGATTTTGTTAACATGATGAACGTGGACGTTTTTACACATGAATCAACGGATCCTTCCTTCTGTAATAATGGTTTGGATTTAATTTTGACTAACTGCAGGATTTTCACTAGAGCTGCTGAGGCTCTTGTTTGCCCTGATAAGTTCCATCCTCCGTTTGAAATTGGGTTCCTTGAAGTCGCAACCGTTGATGTGGCGGAAACGGGCCTGGTCTTTCGCTATGATCGTGGTGACTATCGTGCGTTGTATGACGATGTGAGGTTTGCTGATTGGTGTAATGTTCTCTTGACCGACGATTTGGAGAAATCGGTTCTGGGTTTACAGAAAATAATTACTGCAGCGATTGATAAACATGTTCCTGCATTTCGTCCTAAGTCAACCAAATTTCCACCTTGGTTCAATAGGAACATTGTTAATCTTCTCAAGAGGAAGAAGGCTGCTCATCGCAGGTTTAAATCTTCTGGTCTGTCGGATGATTATTTCTTATTTTCTCGGCTGCGTAGAGATGTTAAGTATGCGATAGCGGATGCCAGAGTGGTTTGGGCTCGGAAGTGTGAATCTGACCTTTGTTCTAATCCGAGAAATTTTTGGAAATATATTTCTCGACAGAAGTCTTAACTACGTAAGGACTCCAGCCCCTATTGTCGATGGGCGGACTATTTCTGATCCTTGGTTGAGTTGTCAGTATTTTGGTGAATATTTTCAATCAGTATACCAGGACCTTCCTACGCAGACTACGTCTGGTGGCGCCTGTATCAACAACCATCGGATTCTTGACATTCCGATGGTTTCATCTTCTGACGTATCCAGTGCTATAGGAATTCTTAACGCTAGATCGACGGTCGGCTTGGATTGGATTCCTGCGTTTGTTATCAAAGGTTTGAATGAGATTGTTTCTCCTATCCTTGCTTCCCTGTTTAATTGGAGCTTGTCGTCTTCTTCTTTTCCGTCCCTATGGAAACACGCAGTTGTTACTCCTATACCTAAGCATGGTGTCCCTTCCCTGGATAATTTCAAGCCTATTTCTATCATCGGTACTTTTTCCAAAGTCTTCGAGAGGATTCTATTTAGACATGTTTATAACCATGTTCTCCCGATGTTGTTGTCATTTCAGCATGGATTTATTAAAGGTCGTTCACCAGCTTCTAATTTAGCCGCCTTTTTGCAGGATTCAGTTAATGCAATTGAGCATAGGGGTCAAGTAGATGTGATATATTTTGATTTTACCAAAGCTTTTGACAAGATACCCCATCATTTGTTGTTAACAAAGACCAAGGGCTTCGCTTCAGCGATCGTTTTAATGATTGGCTATCCTCTTATCTTCGTGACAGGCGTTTTTCGGTTCGTTTTGGTGGACAGATGTCTGAGGAATCCTTCGTGGCTAAGTCTGGAGTGCCGCAAGGCTCTGTTTTGGGTCCCCTTCTTTTTATTATTTTTATAAATGATATCGGGCATCTTTTGACGTGCAATTTTCAGATGTTTGCGGATGACGTCAAAATATACTCTCCGATCAGAAATAGTATGGATCACCTGTTGCTACAATTGAATATTAACAAGGTTGTTGAGTGGGCTGACCGCAATTGTATGCCCTTGAATTTTTGGAAGACCAAACATTTGACTTTGTCTCGTAAGACGTCGAGCTCTGTTTTCAGCTATAGGATTGGTACGCACGTTATTGTCGCTGAGACATTGGTTGAGGACCTCGGGGTTTTATTTGACACGAAGTTGTATTTTCACGAATATGTTGCTCGGATTGTCGGTAAAGCACGCCGGGACCTTGGTCTTGTCCTTTGGATTTGTGGACGGTATAGCAATATTTCCACTTGTAACCTGCTGTACAAGTCTTTGGTGAGGAGTCGCTTGGAGTACTCGACCGTGGTGTGGAATAGTACACGACGTTTTGCCTCTGATCTGGTTGAGGGTGTTCAGGATAGGTTCTTGAACTGGATGCGTTTTAAGTTTGGAGATTGTTTTGTTGGTGCTAGTAGAGAGGATATGTTGAGGCAATTAGGCCTTTCCAGGTTATCTGATAGAAGAACGTACTTTGACTTGGTTTTCTTTTATAAAGCTCTGCACAACAGACTTCCGACGCGTTATCATGTTGTCTTGCGGAACCAGGCCAGGTCAGTGAGGTCTTTTAGGCAATTTGTGACGCTGGTTGGTTCCACCGTGTCTCCGATTGATGTACCAGTGTTGCAGTGGAGTTCCAGGATAAGCTAAGCTTTTGGGAAGATGAGGCAACCTTCGTTAAAAATTTGAGAGGGTTACGTGGCGATGGATCATTGTCCTTGGTGTGATGCTCACTTTCATGATTTTAAAATTATTGTTGGTTTTTTTAAGGATTATTGCTTATAACTTGTTTTATTTGGAATGTATTAGTAATGTTGTCTTTTTGTTTTTGTATGTTTTCATCTATGTGTTTTTATTATCACTCCGTAGCTACCGTTTTTAAAGTTCTAATTATTTTTTGTATTTGACTGCATAATTGTTATTATTATTATTATTATTGTGTTTTGAATATTGTATTTTTAATTTATATGTGGGTTGTTGACTTGTGGCTGTTCTTTTGTGACTTTATGTGATATTGTGTGGCATACAAAGGTTTTGTAACTGTTCTGTTGCACAATTAAAAAAAAAAAAAAAAAAATTATTATTATTATATAACTCGTATAAATGTGTTACCCTAAAAACGGTTTTGACAGGATTATCATACTTTTCCTTTTATATAGCTATTCAATCTACATTCGTCGGGAAAGTAAAATATTTTTTTTGTAATTAGGTAATCATATATAATACAACGAGCACATTTACCAGAGTGACAATAGATAAAGGATAATGCATTAAAAAAATACAGTTTCAAAACAAGAATCAAACGGAAACCTTGTATATAAGATTATAAACTTAAACTTTTTTTTTATATTCGATAAAATTAAGTCTTTAATTCATTAATTAAGGTTAATTTGATTTATACCTAATTATTTTTTTTTTTTTACCCCCGGGAACACCGTTAGGTATTGCTTCAGAGGATGAGATCGATAACAATTTCTGTAGCGTATGAAAAATGCGATGCCTAACGGATTCGAACCCCGAACCTCCACAGAAAAAGCCGAGACACTATCACTCGCGCCACGGAGGCCGACATAGTTGATTAATTTAGAAGATAACTTCTAGCCTATTTGGTAAATGTATTACAGCATTATTACAATCGACTAAAATTCTAAACTTGATAGGGATTTGAACCCAGAATTCGTGTAATTGAAAGGCTAAGACGTAAGACGTTACAAATGTCAGCAGTATATTTTTAAAGGGTACTTACGTATTAACGCCACGGTAGCTACAGCTTTATTTAAAAATAAAGTAGTCAACCGGATTTCGGTGGAAAATTGGCCGATATAGATTTTAACATAGATTCAAAACAGGAGTGTTTTGATTATTTAAATAATAAATAATTGCAATAATTACTGAATTTATTAAATAAATACACTAAAAATTACGGTGTTAATTAGGTTAAGTTTGGTTAAATTATATTTATAAAATAAATAAATATAAATAACCATTTATTAAAATTAATAAAGAGACTGTTCATTTTCTACCGAAACCCGATTGACTACTTTGTTTTTAAATAAAGCTGTAGCTGCGGTGGCGTTAATACGTAGGTACCTTTTAAAGATGTATTTGTATAACCTTAGTTTTAAAAATAAATAAATTGTAACTGTTGAAGTGAGTACTTAAGAATCAACAAAAAAAACATAATAATAATAATCTTTTATAAAACTTTTTAAAGAAAATATGATAACTTTAAATAAAAATAAATTATTTAATTAATACCCTCGTACAAAAAAAAAAAAATACCAGTGCGTACCAGCCGGCTGGCAAAGCAGTCGTTTATCCTCGCGCGCGCTCTCTCTCTCTCACTCTCTCTGCGTGCAAGAAAATATCAAGACGAGTAGGATGGGGGCCTATGTTTAGTAATGGAAGTTCATTTCTGAATAAATGAATTGGTTGTGCGATACTCGTTTTTTATCGCGCAACCAATAAAAAACCATATGTAATAATTAAAATTTGATTTATTTCTGAATACCTTAATCGAAGTTCATACTTAAAAGTTGTACTCAGTAGTATTGAAAATTAAAAAAAAAAAAAAAAAAACACTACATATTTACTTTTTTTTTTAACAGCCTGTTGAAACTTAATTTTACTAATATTATTTTAATTATTGAATTTATTTTCTTTTCAAAGATTTATGTCTTTTTTCTATCCGAGGATTTTTCTATTTTTTATATGCGTTATTTATGATGATAATGTTCTAGAAATAGTATTATGACCATTTTTTTATTATCTATATGATAAGTTTCAAAATTATTTTACGTATATAATAACTGCAATTGCATTTTTTTTTTTTTATTTGATGTAAATAAATACCCAGACTTATACGAAGCATTATGAATTCATTAACTAAATTTTGTTACCACATGTACACTTTAATAATATATCCTTACTTATTGGCAAGTATTCAACAATGAACAAAATAAACTATACTTATCGGATGTTTCATAAGTAGGCAGGCCTGAACATAAATATGAGCATTTTTGCGACTTACTTTTAACTAAAAAATAACCTTCTATTATATATTTTTTGCTAAAAACAAATTATTTATAATATAATGTAATTTTTTATTTAAAATAAATTGTATATTAAAAAATGTTAATAATGAGGAAAAGTAGCCAGAATGAATATTTTAATTAATGGAATTTTAATCGAATAATTTATATCATATAATAAATCGGCCTAATATTGTGGAATATACTATAAATTGAATTAAATTTCTGGGCTACTCAGCTTTTTTGCTTTTAGAAAACAAGTCTTATCAATTTTTTAAATAAATTATGTAACAATCAAAAGACCTTCCAATTAATGGAAGTTCTTTAAACGAATAGGTAATTTTCTTTTAGAAATTAAGATTATGCTATTGATTATTTTATAGACTATGTTGTTATACTATTTTATCCTTTCCTTCCAGCTAAAACAAGTTAAAAGTGGTGAATGGTGTTTTTTAATAATAAACTAATTTTTAAATAAAAAACTATTAAATTAGTTTATCCAGATAAATCTAATATCTAATTCTGAATTTTCTGCACTTGGTTAACACATACTTAAATATATACTCAAATACTTCTTACCATGAAAATTTTTATTTTATTCTGTAACAATTTTATTAAATTAATTATTTTCAAAATGTTGAATGACTGATTCACAAAGTTATTTTTTACATCATTATACCTTTCTCGGATTGTCAATCAAGATTTATTTTGTTTACAGTGTACTTTTTTCTTTTTTTTTCGACGAGTCTGAGGAACCACATTTACGGGCGGAGTGTTGAACTCACTAACAGGTTCCACTATATGTTATTAAGAAAGCGTATGTGTACCTGCGCCCTACCGACCAACCCTCATATATCACCGATCCTCTCATCCCAAACACGGGTGCACAGTTAAGCACTGCACGTCCTCAGGAGGTGACTTTGGGCCAGGGGGATCAAGAGTCTCCGTGCATTATCACCGTCGCCCATCCATGCAATCGCGGATTCATTTTATTTAGGTACATATAATCCTTAATTATTTTGTTCTTTAATTTTCTACTTTGTAATGTTGATCTGATCAAGTTTTTACTTGATCCTTTCAACTAGATGGTGAGCAATTTCTTTATGTTATACGTAGAATAGCACATATAATTTTCCTTGTGAAATCTGTAAAACAATACATTATTTATTTTCGTATCTGAACTCTGTGTTGGATTATTAACTATTTTTCAAAATATTAGTTTTCTCTACGACGTAAAATTATTAGTTTCTGTATTTTGCTCTGTATGATTGCGGATATAAAATATCATTTGATGATTAAATAATTTACGAAATAGATAACCAACCAACTTCTTGCAAGGTCAATGAAAACTTATTTTGTAATCAGTTACCATGTTTTATAATGTACTCTATTTATTAATTTTGTTAAATACATTTTCTTATATTGTAGTAATTTATATTAGGACTTAAAGGAAAAAAAAAACTGATAATTTAACCAGCACACAGAAGCCAGGATTTTTATACATAAAATGTTACTGTTTACTTATTTTTTAAACATATTGTATTTAAGTAAATCAATATAGTGTAATTTTGTTATTTAAACAAGAAAATCAAAGATTAAGTAACAGATCAAACAAAAATCCCGTAGATTAACGTAAAATTTTATTGTTTACTTGTGTTTCCAAAGATTTTACTTTAATTTCATTTTCTTTCATTAAAAAACATTTCTCAAATTTCATTATATATCAATTGTTGTTTTTTTTTTTTATTAAAATAAAATAATAATATTTGGACAAAGAAAAGCAGAAGGTGGATGAAAATCGCGAAAACTATTAACTTTACTAGAAGGTAGACAAACTATTATACACGATGACAAAATACAAACTTTGCCGTTTACAGATAATTTTTTCCTTACCATTGGTACCGGTCTCGCTTTGAAAAAAAACACTACACGTACCCAGGAGGTGCCTTTACTTCTAACTCACCAGGCAGCTCTGCTGTACCCAGCGAAATCAAGTATCCTATCCAGCATCGCCACCCGTGACTGGGTCTTTACGTCTTACTATTTTTTTTTTTTTACCTCAACCTATCTCCCCCTGGAGTCCTCGCCCAAACATCGGGAGTGGGATATCTCAGCATCCATGCAACATCATCCATGCATATCTCAGCAACTCATGGATGGGGCTGTCCACCCTTCCCCTACTCTAACACCCCAACGTCCTCTTCGTCGGTGTCATCTTTCAACTCTTCCTGAACTTCTCATAATTTGCATGAATTTCTCATAATTTTCTCATGATGGTAATGAGCATCTTGCTAATGATGTCCCAGTTTCGCCTCCCAAAAAGGATCGCCTCCAAAAATCTCTCAGATGTCAAAACACCAGTAGTGGTGATTAACTCACGCCTCGTCTCATCCAATCTGATACAGTGGAACACTGTATGCTTCACTGTGTCACTGACCACAGTATAAACAAACGTCTGACCTCCTTCTTTTCCGCTCATAAAGATAGTTATTAAAAGAACCACGGGCGGGTAACACTTGGATGATTTCAAATGTTAACTCACCGTACCTTCTCAACAGCCACGGCCCAATCTGAGGAATAAGACGCTTGTTCCACCTTCCCTTCGACGATCTGTTCCACCTAAGCTGCCACTTTTCAAGAGTTTCCCTTTTCGCCTGGCTCTTTGGCACACCCAACGATTTGGCCACAACCTCCTCTGCAACTAGATCTAATTTTGGTAAAGCCGAAATCACCAAGACCGTCTCAGTTGAGACCGTCCTATACGTCCCGTTTACAGATACTTGATAAAATGTAAGTAAACGGACTAACCGAAGAGACCTTTGACTAAGGAAACAACAGAAAGATAACTATCAAGTAGTTTAAATAATTCAATAAATTTAAAAGAAGCAAAAATAAAAACATAAGAAATCACATATAGAGAGATGTTCAGACAAAAACTCAAAACATATGCAGGATTCCAGATGAAAGCAAAAGGAGAAAAAAAGAACTGAATAGACCCAACAAAGGATACCAATAAGTGAAACTATTTACCGTAGTCCTACAAAAACAAAGCAAACAAAAAAATCATAAAAAATTCACATTTTATGTTTACTTTCCAAGAATAATACGAGGAGCGTTTGAAAAGTAAAGGACACTGGAACTTAATGAGAAAATAAATTGTCGCATAATACAACAAATGCTGCCATCTTGTATGTTCATTCCACTACTATTAACATCGAAAAATCGTTGACCCACTTCCTCTCATTTTGTTTATTCGCCAATGTTGTGAAGTCGTGTACGATTGCTTTGACAACGCATCAAAAACAACATGAAAAAATTCCTTTTTACCAGTGAAAAAAGTGAACGCTAGTGACCTTTATTGTAGGTTACGGTAATGAAACTGTTGATTGAACTGTAAACAGATGGGCAATACGATTACATGCATCAGAACTATTAAAACAAATATTGAGGATGTACCTCGCAGTGACTGTTGAGTATCTGATGTGAAACAACAGGAGATTGAAAGACCTCCTTTTGGTCCCTCTAAAACACATTCTAACATATCTTAGGTAATGTGTGTGTCGTGTTCAGCAACATCCGACATCCTCCATATTTACCAGAATTGGCGCCCTCCGATTATCATTTCTTTCCTCAATTAATCAGGGATATTTAGGGTATTCATTTCATCACAGATGATGAACTGATGGTTGCAACAAGATCGTGGATCAAAGAAAGGACGCTAGCATTCTTCGTTGATGGAATGAGATAACTGGATTACTTGAAATGTGCAGCTGTAAATCGTGAAATAGTGACACTTCTCCTTTCTTTTGAACTTATTTATAAAACGATAAATAAATAAAAACTAAATTTATTCTATTGTTTATTTAAATTTATGTAGATTTTGTTCCATCGATTCCCTTTAATTTTCTTAACAAAAAATAAAGAATTGACGAACTGGTTGTTTGTTGTTTTCAACTACCTTAAATTTACAGTTTAGTATTACAATAAAATGTTCAAACAGGATTTTATATTATAAAAAACAATTTTATTATTTCGTAAATTATATTTAATTAATTAAATAATCTTCAATTGGTATATGACATTTAAACAACTACTATTTTGTTTTTAAGTACCGGTGAAGCAACCGTTAAAAATTTATAAAATTTTCGTTTTGTGTTATAAACAAAATTTTCTTAATTTTATATATCCCATTTAATTTTTAGTTTTATTTACTCTTCACATCGTAAAGGAATTAATAATACAGTTACGTGTTGAATAGGTTCTGAATTTAGATTTTCCTTACCGAGTATAATGTTATTTATTAATGGAATTTTACTGATTTATTTCTACATTTTTATATCATTCAATCTGAAAAAAAGGGTATTAAAAAAAACATTTGTGTATATAATCGACTATATTTTCTATAATTAGTTTTGTACTACAATAAAATAATCCACAAAATTTAATTAAAATACTTTATATAAAAAATTTTCTAAAAGTAACAATTTTACTTACTTACTTTGATTTAGCTGTAGCTTTATTTTGATTTTTTTTTAATTAATTAAAATATGGTATACTAATGTAAAGCACAAACTGACCTAAATTTTAAAGTAAATTGTATTTACTTGTTATTTCTATTTAATATTTCTTTTTTTTAGATTTCATCGATCATGATTTATTATTATTAACTATTCCATATTAGTCACGCTTCGATTAATATATTTTTTAATATGCTTTGAAATTGTTGCAGAAAATTACAAAAAACGTTGTTATAAATACTTCTCTATTCGTAATATAAGTAAAAGTTTTGTAGTATTTCAATATTAATACAACTTTTATTACTTCCTTGTACGAAGTAAAAGAAGTATTGTGATCGCGAAAAATTGAGGTTTTCAGATTTTAATGGAAATATCCATTTTGACTAGTTTCGGCGTGCCGTCTGTATCTCGCATAACTCAAAAACGAATAGCGTAGAATGTTGAAATTTTGGATTTAGGACAATTGTAACAGCTACTTGTATACTTCCCCTTTTGATTGCAATCGACTGAACCAAAAGGGGCCAAAAAAGCTCAAATTCCAAAACATTTGGATTTTGAACTTTTTCTTAACTGCAGTAATAAGCCCTCATTGAGTGCTTTTCAGCGATCATAAGTGGTACTTATTTTCATTTGTTCCAGAGTTATAGCTAAATAAAATTTTAATTAATGAAATATTTGGATCTTATAAGGGGAAGAACATCGGTTCGAATTCGACTTCATTTCCTTTTTTTTATTTAAATATATTGATTTATTAATAATTATTAACCTGTGATTGTAAAAATAGTTTTACAATAAATAATAGTTCAATAATAACAAAAAAAAATTTGTTTAATCTTTATTAAAGAACTGGAGGATAGTATCTCACTTTCAAATGAAATAAGTTAAAATGCAGCAAAAAATGTGTATATGCAATTTAGCATGCGTACAATGAATTCATTTGGAAGAATCTGAATTCTGCTTCAGATTCTTTTTTGATTAGTTTAAAGATAAAATATTTATAATTCAACAAGAAAAAGTAATGATGAAATTTATAGTACTAAAATGTAAATGTATAAATGATTTTTTGGCTTCCTCCTACGTAAAACTCCCAAAAAAGTATGAAACAACGTTGTACATAATAAATATAAATATAAGAAATCTGTCTTAAAAAAATTTAAATGCTGAAACAAAATTGCTATACTTTCCTGGCATTTGTTATTTATTCTTATATATTGTTAAAAATACATACAAAAAATTAAAAATATCGATCTCTGTTTTTTTTAACGTTTTCCACAATATTACTCACAATGTATTTTTTTGATCCCACTATACTTAATAACACATAAAAAATTGGTTAAAAAAATATGAAATAAATGAAAAATTGCATAATTTTGTATTTTGAAGAAGGGAAGAATTTGGGGGTAAACTTATTTTAATATAAGCGTGTGCACATGTACTGAACTTAATATAAAGTGGGGTTATGTTTGCAAAATTTTGAAAGAATTGACCAAAAAATACTATCTACATACCCTATGGTATTGACCCAAACATTTTACCAACAAATTGCTGCATATATACGAGTATCTGTACAAAATTCCATCAATCGGTCTATTCAATCAAAGCTTCATTTAAATTAAGCTTCGACACGCCTACACATGTACATACATTAATTATGTACGTACGAACTGTATAAGGCCAAAAGCAGTGACCCCCCCACACAAACACACACACACATAGTACACACACATCCGTTTTGTTTTTTTGTCCAAATGAATTAGCTGTTGTTTAAAACGTAAAGATTAAAAAATTCCGATACCTAATTTTTAACCCGATCACCATACTTTCCGCTTTAATATAGCTATTCTATCTATATTCGCCGGGAAAGTAATGTATATATATATATATATATATATATATATACATTACTTCTCTAATATATATATATGTATATATATTTATATATATCTATTAATATATTATACAGAACTCGCTACGAAGCTTTGAATAAGACAGAAACAGACTTAAGATAAGTAATACCACTTTTTTTTTAATTACTTTTTTCAGTTCCCTTCATTTTTTTTGTTTCGATTTCACTTACATAAAATATTTTAAATGATAATATTATTTATTTACTGTAATTAATTTTCATAGAGTTTACGCAGGTAACAAGAATATACTACAGTTAACTTAGTTTTTTCAACTTCATGTTTTGTTGTTTACTGAATTTATAATCTAATTTAATACGTTGAATAATGCATTATTATTATTTTTGCACCTTTGTTCCCCTCTGAGTCGAATGCTCTTTCTGACCCTGGTTCTTGGGCGGTAAGGGACATCTACAAGGGGAGGTGGAGACGTCCAACTTAAATTAAACTATTATTATTATTATTATTTAACTCTAAATAATTTCCTTATAACACTGATATTAATCCATTGGTTATAGGAAAACTTCGAAAATGTGGTTAAAATTTGTTTGATTGGAATTGTTTATTGCTCTTAGTGGCATCTGTCATTGGTTAATTTGGTTTGAAAATTAAATTCTCTACATATTTTGTTAGTAACGTTTATTTGTTTATTGTCAATTTAACAAAATCAATTTAGATGAACTTTAAAAGGCGTTTTCATCAACTCCAGTTTTTGGGCTTTCCAGCTACTTTTCCAGAACTATAGATCTAAGAATTTTTTTTTCAATTATTTAATGTCAAAACATGTATAAAACCGCAAAATTTTCCTATTAATATTTATTTCTACGAATTTCAGTATGGTTTCATTTTATCATGAGAGCAGAAATTAGAACGAAATATTTCGGACGCAGATACTCGAAAACAAAGCGTTTCTGAATATATTTTTAGAGAAATATTTTTTTCAGTAAATAATCACATATAGCTTCCAAAATATTGTTTACGATTTTGAATTAACCCTATAAAAATTAAATGTTATTGAAAAATTTTTTTTTTTTAGCTCATAAAACTTGTAAGTAAGAATACTGTTTATCAAAGAAGTTTTGCATCATCTCTATAAAGTGAGTAAACTAATTATAATATTATTATGTTTATTTAGAAAAAATGCTAAAATGAATATATATATACATATTAATTATTTTATCTTTTAATAGAATTTATACGGTTTACTTTTCCTTAATTTATTTGCATTGAATTGCGTAGCTTGTACACTTTCACATATACCTTTTATAATGTTATTTAAGATTAAATTAACCATTAATAAAAACATTTATTTTTATAAAATTACCAAGAAATTTCATAATATGGTTTTATTTAACTGCTGTACTTGTTTAAATATCATCTTATAAATATTTTATTATAATATAATGATTTACTATCATATAATTTATTTTTTCATGTACATTGTATTTAAAAATGTTTTATAAACTGAAAATCAGTATCCTCTTTTATGGCATTGATTTAGTTAAATATTTAACATTTAGTCTTCTTTTTTATAATTTCATATTGTTAGATAATTAATTAATATTCCCCATGTTTTAAATCTTTATTTATTTATTTTGTTTCAGTATTTTTTCTCTCATCCGGAAAGTTCTGTTTAGAATCCTACAGTTAGTTAAAACTTTTCTTAACCTAAAATCCTTAATTATCACTTTAACTATCACAGTCGGCTTAAATATATTTATGTCCAATACGTAGAAATACTTTTATAAATTATTTTTACGTTAAAACTAAGTGATTAATTATAACTTATTTAAACAGTAATTTTTGTGAGTAATCAAACGAATTGATTTTTAGTATTTAATTGTATTAATTTTAGATTTATTTTTCTGAATTTATGATTTTAGAAAGCTGTTTTTTTCTACACCTATAATCTCATCAGAGTTCAATAATATCAACTTTTTTTTAATAAACGTCTTAATTAATTTTTATGATTCTCCAGAAGTCTTTGTGTATTAAAAAAAAAGATAAAGTATCCTTTTTTGAAACAAAGACTATCTATTACTGCAATTTTGTTGATTCATATCTCGTAGATCCCGGTAAAGATTTAGGGATTTTTACCTCATTCTCTGACGCAATACCTAACAATGGTCCCGTAAGCTAAAAGAAAAATAATTCCCTGTAGGGACTTAACGGGATATAGGGATGTATCCCCGTAGATTGGTTGAGATATCCCTTTTTCAAATGTAACTAAAGTTTTTTTTTGCAATCAGGATATATGTTAATTGAAACTAACGGAGAATTATGATGTCTTGGAGAAAATATTTTAGAATGGTTTTTTCCTGCTATCGAGTTACCTGAAACCTGTTTGTCATGTACCTCACATACATTTACATTTATTTTAATCTCTTATTAAGCATAGTTTCAAGTTTTTCCTTGATCCTTCTAAATATATGATGAAGTAATTTATATTTTATGTACACATAATATTCCTTATGTAATCGTGTAAGAATAAATAATTCCATCTATTATGGTTATTAGTTTATCATAATAGCTTTAATGTAAAATAAAAATTTCATCATACGTATTCCCCTTGCCAAATCACCAAAATAAAAATCTTAGGTTTTTTTTTTATTTGTTGTACATTTTTCAGTGAAATTTTTTTTAGTTTCTTCCTTTTAACGTAGTAGACGTAGAAAAATCAAACAAAAGTTTTTGGTTAGTGATTTTGGAGATGAGGTGCAGAAAAAAGAAAAAAATACCAATATTTAAAACTTCTTTAAATCTATTTAAAAATGTAATGGTAATTTTACAATAAAACTTCGTCATAAATTACCCTCACTCTAATAAAGAAATTTTAGGTAACTTTTTTCATATATAATTATTTTTCCACTTTATAAGAATAAATAACCAATGCTAGGAAAGTAAAGAACTTTTTTGCGAAATTTTTTAAATAATGGCGCCTCTATCATGTAAAATAGTTAGATTTTATATTTTCCTTTAGTTGAAGATATAAAATTAAATAAGCTACGGAAATACTGACTAACCATTTGAAACGACTATGAACATTTATTTTGTATAAAATATGTTTTATAATTTACTTACATTTTTATTGATTCTCTTAAGATATTTTTTTCTATTTTAATACTATAAAGAAAGTAAAGTAAGAAAGTGTATTTTAATACATAAAGAAGAAACAAGTAATTTTGCCAGAATCCAAAAGCCTGAATTTTTATCTTTATTTATATAAATAAGAGAAAATCTTCATTTTTTATGTGCACTAATAACTCAAAAACTACTTCAGCAATTTCACTGAAAATTTCACAATTTATTGTTAATTGTCCCGGGGTTGTTTACACGTTATTAGTTGCATATATTGAAGACCGTTTAAAAGAGATATATTAAAAGTTTAAAATCACATAAATATCTGAAGATATCGACATCAAGATAGACAACGATTGATAATGATAATCGATATAGACTCTCGTTTTATATATCTCTCGATATATAAAACGCAAAAAATTTAGTAAAAGAAGTTGTAGGTTATACGTTAGGTAAGAAGCTTTATTTATACGTTTTTTTTAAAATGATTTATATAGTAGTAAGATTGGTGAAGTTTGAACTGTGGTACAGATTCCCGGAGGCATAAGAAGAATGAAAGAAAATTAATAGTGAATTAATATTGTACAATTTATTATTTTTGTAATATTGTCCGTTTAATTGAGTTCGTAAATTTCTCATTTCATTGGTATTCTCAACCATACGTTCACAAAATAATACTGCATTGGCTATCGCATCATCTGGAATTGTGGCAATTCTTTTGAATAGTAGTCGAGCAGCAAATTTCGCACTTAAATTGACATTGAATATACAATACATTGAAATATCAACTTTTCAGAAATAATAGAAATGGGTAAAATATTACTACAATGCAGGTTAATTGTGTGGGATGAATGCACAATGGCGCATAAAAAAATCGTTGGCAGCACTGAATCAAACTTTACAAGATTTACATGGTAATGAACAACATTTCTTGATGCGCTGATATTATTAGCAGGTGATTTTCGTCAGGCATTACCTGATGTACCACATTCAACAATAGCTGATTAATTTAACGCATGTTTAAAAGCATTAAATTTGTAGAGGCAAGTTAACAAGCTGACATTAACGACAAATATGCAAAATGGTGCTTCTGCAGAACGTTTTGTAAAACAATTGTTAGATATTGGAAATGGAAAAATTACATTTCATGAATCAACGGGGTATATATATATTTTACCTTCAGATTTTTTCAGTATCACACATTAAAAAAAGATTGATTCAATGTATATTTTCAGATATCACACAGCTCTACAAAAATTATCAGTGGTTAATGGAACGTGCAAGATTAGCTGCAAAAAACGTGGATGTAAATGGTATTAACATCACCATTCAACATGCTTTACCAGGCGGAACAGCTACTTATAGATCAGTAGATACTTTATGAATCAAGATGAAATAGAAAATTTTTCAACTGAATTCTTGAATTCTCGTGCTCCGTGTAGGAAAACCTAGCGATTTCTTTATATATGCGCCTAATGGAATTACCAAAAAACATCGTATATCCCAGAACATTGCAATTATTTTGATTTATTTAATTGAAATACAATTAATATTGAATTGAAAGTTTTCATTTTCTTATTTTTGTAATACAATTTGGCAAATGTAATACAAAATTTATTTAATTTATACAATCAAATTTAGCAATATCGAAGCATTGCCAGGTCCGCTACTTTTTAATAAAATGGATAAAAATACATAAAACTTTCCTTTTACTTTATTCCTAATAGAACGTATTTAAACAAATCAATCTACTTTAATTTTTTATTACTGAAATAAGAAAAGTAAGATAAATTATAAATATGATTAAAAGCAATAAATTTGCATAAAATTTTATTTTTTAAAAAGATTGTCTATTATTAATATTTTGATTTTAACTTTCCCATCTAGATAGCGCTATAACAAAACTATAGCTCTAGAAGTAAAAGTATTGTAATCGGTCCAATATGGACATGTGCAGTTTTCATCGGATCTTGACGTTTAAACACCTAAGGAATCTAAAAACCAAAAAACCGGAATGAAATTTTCTGGATTTTAATACATATATATATATATATGTATTAAAATTATATATATATCATTATATATATATAATATATATATATATATTATATCATATATATGTATTATATCATATATATATATATATATATATATATATATGTGTGTGTGTGTGTGTGTGTGTGTTCGCTATTGGACCCTAAATCACCTTATATCTCCATAACTACTTGACCGATTTTGACCGTACTTGGTCAGATTACTTCTACATATGGGGCATTGATAGCGTTAAATTTTCTACTTTCAAAGGCGAAGGGGGTGAAGCTGTAGAGCAATATAACCATCATTATCTCAAGATTTCGTCTAATTAAGGTCATATTTTTCTTAGGCATATTTGTTAAAAATTAGAAAATAACAATATCTGCAAAAAAGAATTTGCAAAATCGCACTCACCCTAAAAAATTGCTATTGTTGTCGTCTGCTATGTTGTGACGTCACAGGTGAGAGATAGAATGAAATAAATGAATAATATTTCAAATGTAAAAAGGTAATTGGTCTGGCAGGGTCTCGAACTCGATCGCCCATTTGACTAGGGTAACTGGTGGGTTAAGCCTCGCGGCTACTCCAGTCTGCCGACCTTACAAGCAAAATTTGTTCTATGTAAGTCGTGAAATTACATTAGTTTAGTTAGTGCTGACCGTCGCCGCTAGTACCTCCACACCCGCATTTATTAAATACCATATGCGCGCGTACTTTAGTTGAAATCATTGAATTAAACAAACGAAAAAATAGTATCCTATCTACTAAAGGGCATTTGTATGTGGGTTTGTGTGTATGGGGCCGTCCCCCTTAGCTTAGCGCCGGTATGTACCAATCACTAGCGGAAAATCCCGATTCGTTAGTATATTTCTCGTTGTGGTCACGTGTATACTTTTTGTATTATTATATATCGCAAATATATATGCGAAATATATATATTAATAATATATTTTTTTATTTATGTGATTCATAAATTTTTTTATATTTTTATTCATGAAATAATGAACACAACCAAAAAGTAGGCACTGGAATATTCTTATCACTAGCGAAAAATACCGATTCGTTAGTATTAATTTCTGGAGTTAGATTCCTAATTTAACTTTCATTATATCAATTTTGATCATTCAAAAAAGATATCTTTACACACAAATGTCAATTTTTTCAGGTTATCAATTTTGAACGCTTAATAATCCCATTCCGAGACTCCGCCCGCCAGGACAACCCGCCCGCAGGGCCTAGCTGCGGAGAACGTGCCTACGGCACGCCTCTGCAGCTAGTATTTAAATAAAATGATGAATTTTTTAAATTAATTTGTGTGTGTATCAGTGTTTTAGCCGTATTTCAGAAACAACTCACAAACCGCGTAGCGAGAGCGTTTTACAAATGCGTTGTCAAGTTTTTTTTTATCTTCATTGAATTAAAAAAAAAATTTCAATTTTCTAAATTTGAAAATTGTAGATTTATTTGATTATAATAAAAATCACAAGTTCCATTTTAAGAATTACTTTACTCTGCATAATAGATCTTATTTAATGTGAAATAGAAAATATTATGCAATGCTCAAAAAGAATAACTTCTTAATAACTACATAAAAAATTTAATGTATCTATTTTATTAATATTTTTCCACCAAACTTTCGAAACCATTTAATCATCAATATTCGTTCCCTTTTTCATTTTACTCAGGTCAAATTTTTCATCCGTGAAACTATTTTTTCGTATTTTCTTATTCCATTACACATCTTTTTAATTTTACTCTTATTGTGGTGAATAATTTTACTCTTTTTCTAAACTACTTGATATTTTACCCAGTTCCTCTTAAATTTTCTTTCTTTAATTTTTTATTCTTAGCTAACTACATTCTTTCCTTTTATTCACGTATGTTTAGTAAAATCATCATAATTTTATCCTTAAATTTTCCTTCAGCAGGCTATCATGTAACATATCATTTTCCTTAGCCTATATGAAAAATATATATTCCTGAAATAATATAAAGCGTAATTAAAGTTACTGTAAGGTAATTATAAATCATAATATAAGGAATGTTTTGCTTTCATTTTTAAAGAACATTTAAAAACATCATGAATTGTAATATCTTATTCATAAGTTTAACGAAAATATAGCATGACAACATAGGTTACATTGACTTGGAATATTTCACCAAAAATATTAAATTTATACCTTCCACAGGAACTTCGTGTACAGTTTATCCCAATGGATTGTGAGCGAGATTGGTTTACATTGTCAGAAGGATACATGAGGTTCCCTTTGGATGGAGTTGTTTGACTACTTTTCCTGTCAATCTGTAAATAATCTTTTTATCCACATCTCAACTTTTCCAGTATCTTTAATGCTTTCTCTTTCCCGGTGATCGTCAATAGCTTTTTTTGATAAACACCCATTGGGATTCGTGGTAGTCATAAATATCCTTATTATTATCATTTTTTTAATTTAAACAATGTCTCGTACTTGAACTTAAATACGGTTTAGGTGGAAACACTTCTTATTTAAATAAATAAAAAAATATATAAATTTGGCAAAATTTATTTTTAGAATAGGACTGTATAATCATCATTAACATACACCTATGTTTGTAGAAAAAAATTCGGTAAATAGTATTTGTATACAGGAATTACACCTACTTTTTTTATTAATTTATTTTTTAAAATTTTATTTGTTGTTAGTTTATTTTATCAAATACAGACAAAAATAAAAAAATCTGATGTGGACACCACATGACTTCTTTGTCCGCCTATTATATTACATATACACATTTTTTAAAAATAAAAATTACATAAAATTTTATTTCATTAATAACTTCTGATATTTTTTTAATTGTTATTAACAAATAAATATATTTAAATTTAAAAAAGAATTTAAAAAAATAGGAGAAGTCTGATTCGAACCGATGTGCCTTATCCTTATAAGATCCAAACACTTCATTAATTAAAATTTCATTTGGCTATAACTCTGAAACCGAAGAAAATAAGTACCACTTACGATATATCATTGAAAAGTTCTCATGAGGGCTTATTACTGAAGTTACGAAAAAGTAAAAAAAATCAAAATATTTTTGGATTTTGATCTTTTTTGGACAAGTTTGGCTTAGTCGATTGCAATCAAAAGTGGAGGATTGCAAAAATATATGTTACGATAGTCCTACATACCAAAATTTCAAAATCCTAAGGCTAATCGTTTTTTAGTTATGCGAGATACACACGCACGTACGTACGTACAGACGTCACGCCGAAACTAGTCAAAATAGATTCAGGGATGGTCAAAATGGATATTTCCGTTCAAATTTGAAAACCGAAATCTTTCGCGATCATAATATTTCCTTTATTTCGTACAAGGAAGTAAAAATAGTTACAAAAATAGATTGATGTATAATAAATAATTATTATATAATCGCCGAAAATTAAACATAATATTTACAATTTAAAAGAAATCTATTACTATAAGTTATTGAAGAATTTTAAAAAACCTTGTTTAACGCATATAATGCATTAAAAAATAAAATAACACAATACCAATACGTATATTTTAATTATAATTAAAATATCTCTACTTTACTCAATATCAATTATATTTAGAACACAATTCAAAAAGTAAACACTGAGTCCTGAACTTTCGAGAAAAAAGTATTTTTATCATTCTGATTTTCGTTAGGTAATTTTTTTTATATAGAGTTTTGTTTTTATAAAAACAATGTGCATTACTTCTATCTAAAAATTATACGTAAATTTTGTTTTTTTTTTATTTCTTTTTTACAAAAGATTTGTTTTGTTTCTTATATTTTCATCCAATTTAAAAGTCTACTTACTTATTTAGTAATAGAGAAAAAGTTATTTCATTATGTTAATTAAGATCATTAAATCAATTTTATTTAATATTAGCATTAAGTATTGACTGTTTTTTTACATATAAAATATTTTGTTTAAGATTTCCTTTTATGAAGACGATATTCTATATCATATCTTTTTATGATATAAAAAAGTTATGAAAAGTTATATATGGAGAAAAGATACGAAATCATAATATTCTTTTATAATTAAATAAATTACTGGAGAAATAACTGTTATAATGCAAATTAATTATAATTACAAATTCATCTTTTTTCTTTAGCATTGACGTGTAAAGGGGGAAAACGTTTTTTTAAATGAATTTTTCACGGTCATTAATTTTTTTTTTTTTTTTTTAATGGAGATAAATATTTTTATTCTTGTTTTTTTTTTTTTGCAGTTTATAACAAACCAGTATTCCGTTAGTTCATTCTTGGCTTCTTTAAGAACCTAATCGTAGTAAAGACCTATGATAAATTAAGGAAAATCATAGAAGTTTATTGCCCCGGGATGGGCACAACGGATAAATTAAATGAATTGTTTGTCATAGAAATTAATATATATTTATTTTTGCTTTACATTATCCCTTCCAATTTGTCTTATATTTATAAAACATCTAAAGCGTTCGTTCTCAAACTGGGCAATAACGCTCCCTTGGGGGCGCTGGAGGCCTTCAAGGAAGACGGTAGAAGGCCTGCAGAAAATTGAGGACGTTCAGACGGTCTAGGAAGGCAATGGCTACCCACCGGGTTGGTCTAGTGGTGAACGCGTCTTCCCAAATCAGCTGATTTGGTAAGCCGAGAGTTCCAGCGTTCAAGTCCTAGTAAAGCCAGTTATTTTTACATGGATTTGAATGCTAGATCGTGGATACCGGTGTTCTTTGGTGGTTGGGTTTCAATTAACCACACATCTCAGGAATGGTCGAACTGAGAATGTACAAGACTGCACTTCATTTACACTCATACATAAATTCTCATTCATCCTCTGAAGTATTATCTAAACGGTAGTTACCGGAGGCTAAACAGGACAAGAAAAAAAAAAAAAAAAAAAAAAAAAAAAAAAAAAGGAAGGCAATGGCTGCTTAAAATAGGTAAAAATTATGTTTTCCTGATATTTCAACCTAAAATTAAATACCTACTACCCTAATACAAAAAAATTAAACGGACATCTATATTTATGTTAAAAAATTATTGCATTAAACTACTTTAACTTTTCAACCAAGAGGCTTAAATAGACGATTAAAAAAAAATTAAAGCTTGAATATTCTACTTTTTGACAGAATATTTTAGATTTAAAAATTCATCATTTTAAAAGAAAAATACGAATTCTGTCACATTCTGTAAACGAGCATGTTTCTTCCTGTCGGTACGTGTTGCATTTCAAACCAGTATAAAGGCAGTAATTGTTCCTTTTATATTCATTAGCATTTTCCCATGCAATCGGTAACAGTGCAAACGATATTACAGTGCGGAATATATTAAATACGGATTTATCGAAAATCTCACAAATCCATCATCACCAGTGTGCCTTATTTGACAAAAAAACGTTTTAAAATGAAGCGATGAAGCCTTCCAGGCTTCAAGATCATTTTAATAAAAATCACTCAGGTAAGGAAGACAAAGACATGGCCAATTTTCAAGAGCTGGAAAAGAAGTACATAGCTCAGCCAACCACAACAAAACGTTTTTCTGCGGCTTCCAAGCAAGACGATGACGGACTTCGAGCTTCGTAAAATATCTCACTGTTAATTGTTAAAACAGGCAAACCGCACACTAATGGGGAAGATTTAATTTTACTAGCATTAAATGTAGTAATAACCACTGTGCTCCAAAAACCAGTGGAAGATATTATCCGAAAAATTACTTTGAGCAATAGTTTTGTGCAAAGACGAATTTATGAGATGGCTGTAAACATCGAAAAATCATTATGCTATCATCTGAAGACTTGCCAATTTTCAATTCAGTTGGACGATTCCTATTTACTAACTAATGAAGTAATGTTGTTGCCATACTTGAGGTTTATCAGTGATGAAAAAATATGTCAAGAACTATTATTTGCTAGAAATTTAGACAGGTGCAAAGGGAGAAACCATTTATAATACAGTGAAAACGTTCTGTGATGAAAAGGAAATTCTTTTGAAAAATATTATGTTAATTGCTACTGATGGCGCTCCGACTATGACAGGGCGTTACAAAGGCTTCATAACGTACTTAAAAAGTAATGTTTCAGACGTGCTTGCTGTACATTGCATCATTCATTGCCAATATTTAGTTACGATAAACCTGAGTGAACGCCTGCGTATATCACTTCAATATGTTATCAGAGCAGTTAGTAAAATCAGAAGCAACACACTAAATGACAAATTATTTAGTCAGCTTTGCGTTGCCAATGATGAAGATTTCTACCGCTTGCTTCTTCACACAGAAGTGCGCTGGGTATCAAATGGTACTTGTTTGACTCTGTGATAAGATTTCCTGGAAAACAAAGACACAGAGTTGCGGGACAACCTCATTATATCAAAAAATGATATTGCGTATTTGACAGATCTATATAAATTGCTTATTTATGTTAATCTCCAGCTTCAAGGCGACGACTTGAATTTTATTTAAAAAAATGTCGTTTCTTTGATAGTCAAACTGCTATTACAGAAGAGAAATATTGGCAGACGTGAATTTAATAACATTCCTAATTTTTAAGCAGTATCCTTCAACCACGACGACTTGCTTTACTGCTAACACTTGGAGAACCTCCACAGTGATTTCAAAAAACGATTCCAGGACATTTTAAATACGGACATACCAGACTGGGTGTTGAATGCAAAAGTCAATCCCGCAACTGTACCCTGCATTATGGTCGATTGTTCAACGATTTCTGATAGCAATCCCATCGTTTAGTCATTTGTTTGAACATGAATTTAGTGCTGTAGCAACGCTGCTAAACAAAAAGAGAAATCGGCTGCACGTTACTGAACACGGCGTCTTACGGCTGTTTTTAAGTAAATTCGAGCTTGATATTGACAAACTCGTTAAAGCATATCAGATTCATCCTTCACATTAATGTAAGTGTAATTTTTCAATTGAAAGCTTTGTTTTAATTACTGTATTGTTATATTTAATATGCTATCACTACTGTTTTATTATAATTAATAATTACTTTTATTGTAATATTTTTGAAAGCAATTTTAATAAATATACTTCCGAATATGATTAAATATACGTGTTAATTGCTCTCATTTAAAATATAAGTTTCAACTCAGAAATAGGATATGCCACGTTTAAAAACAATAATTTTAATTGCTATTTATAAGAGTGTATCTTAAAAACAGTGGTTGAAAACATTACTTTTAACAGATGGTAAGTTTAAACATTTTAGGGGCGCTAGATAAATTTTTAATCTCAAAGTGGACAGTGGGCGAAAAAGTGTGAGAATCAATGCTTCTACAGCTATGCTGCTAGAAGGAAAGTATGATAAGTTAAAAAATGGAATATGAGTATTTTTATTTCTTAATGTTTAATAATCCAGGGATCTCAAAAAAACAATAAAAAGTGGGGGCAATATTCATAAGTATGTATGTACCAATTTTGGCTTGTTTGAAGCTAAATAACTTTTGACAGGATAAACCAATTTTTATGAAATTTTGTGCAGCGGCTGGTGTATAAGGGGCAATTTGTTGGTAAAATTTTTGGTTCAGTATCTTCTGGGGTAGATAGTTTTTGGTTTCAGTTTTCTCCAAAGTTTGTTAACAGAACCTCACTTAATGTATATCTCAGGACATGCGTGCATGCTTATTTAACCATTTTAAAAAAATCCCTACTTTTTTCAAAAGTCGAAAAAAGTCGCTTCTTTTTTTTATTTATTGCATATTTTTTAACCAGTTTTTTTATGCCTTCCTAGGAATAGTAGTAGTGAAATTTACTCAAAAAATTACTTTCGTGGCAATATTTTTTTTTTTTTAATGCTTTTATTTATAGTCGCATGAACAATTATAGTCATTAGCGACTACAGTAACACTACCATGTTGTATTATATAAAACAACAAAAATCATAAAGAACAAAAATAAACAATAAAGAAATAGGAACAATAAATAACAAACATAGACAAGTGACAACAATAAACACAAAATAAAAAACATAAATCAAACAAAAATCACTAAATCGTATTCTTCATTCCACTGTAGCAATATTGTATGTGAGGGAGCCAATTTAATTTTTTAAATATCATTTTTTTTAAATTTCTTAACAATTTTTTGGTTTCTTTAAACTTTTAACAGCATTAAAAATAAAAAATAAACTTTTAATAATAACATTACGGTAAAATTTTATCATAATTAACCCCCCCCCCCCACCCTTCAAAGAAATATCAGGTAACTTTTTATTACTTGTACATTTTTCAATGGAATTTTTAGAATTTTTAAAACGATTTTTGGTTTATTTAAACATATTATGATAATTTTACAATAAATTTAATCATAAATTATCCTCATCCAGAAAAGAAATCTTAAGTAATATTTTTAATATACAGTTATTTTTCCACTATATAAAATACCTAGCCAACGCCAGGAACGTATCACAACTTTGATCTCAGCTTTTTATATTATAAAATATTTACTTTTAATTATGTTATTATAAACTCTTCATAATTTTATAGTTCATCGAATTCCTTATTAAATGGAGACAGGGTATATAATATATTATTTTCCCCACTGTACAATGTATGTAATTTGTTGCTTTACTTTATCTACTCCAGCCTTTGTTTTAGCTCTGACCCATGTAATGGTAGAGATTACAGTAAGAATTTCTTATTCTGAGAATAATGACGTTCATTAAACAACCAGTTCCTATGATGAATATAGTATATCTATCATGCTAAATACAACTTTCAGTTGTATTACAGGAGGAAGCATGCTAATTTGAAACATTATAATCGCCTAATTGAAGATGGTAATGACATTTTAAAGACTAACTGGTATTCTGTGTTTGACTACGTACAACTTGTTTTTATGTACCTATTTATATTTTCCTTTTAAATTTACATTTGGAAGTTAAGAATGATTTTAATTATTAGACGCTCGTTTTCGTCATAGAAGTTATATAAGTTTTTTTAAGAATACTTTATTGTTATCTTTTAAATGACTGAACCTGCGATATCAGCGATATTTTGAGAGTAAAATTTAGCTCTTTTTCTCCTTAATATATTTATAATTTTGAATAAGTTATATTCCTTACTGCTTATTTACACATAAAGAAACTCATATCCAAAAAATACAACAAAAAAAAAAACAGAAAAAATTACAAAAATGTATTTGATTATAAATAAAAAAATATTTTTTTAAAAAGTTTTTATTTAACTAATATTAATATTAACATTAATAAAAAAAGGAAAGAAATTAGAAAAACCCTCTAAAAATTAAAAAATAAGAATTAAATCAAATTGAGAATTTTAAACAAAAAAATATAATATATTAACAAACATAAAAATGCACTGAAAAGTAAAAAATAAATTATATAAATATCTAATAAATAACCAATAAATAAAAAATAAATAAATGTAATAATTATTAAATTTTAAAATTAAAAGTAATAATGAAAATATTTAGATAAATAAAAGCGTGGTGCAGTTTTTATAATTTATTTAAAACAACACATTTATTTTTACAACAATAATACTTATTCGAAAACATTGTTAACGTTTTATTAACTGAGAACTTAATAGGATTTGTACAAAAGGTTTAAAATTAAAAAAAAATGATTTTGACAATCTTACTTCCATTTCCCATGATTGTTTTTAAAAGCTTTTATTTAACTCGCTTTAGGAATAATCAAATTTTGCAACTGCTATATCTTTTGATCTATCGTATGAAAATCAATGAAATTTGGTACACCTATGTTACTTCGATGACATTACAGCACTACGGTGTCGTAAAGTATTTCCTTAAAATAAAACTTCACGTTAAATATAAATATTTTTAATTTTTTCTTAGATTAGATTGTATTAAAAATATACATTTTTTATAGATGAAGTGTGATTAAAAAGTATCGAGACTGATTAAATCTTTTAAAATATTTATTTGTTAATGTTAAAAAGTATTAATCTTCTTTAAATTAGGCTCACTCTGATCTCCACGTTTCTAGAGAGATTTCCTTCCATTCTGAAAATATGTGTTGAAATTTATTTTTAAGATTGTCTGCAGAAGCTCTGTGGCATTTTGTTTCATCTCTTCCATACCTTCAAAATATTGACCATTGAGGGCCATAATTTACTTGAGGGATAGGAAACCATTACATAGATAGCATATATCTGGCTGGATCTTTAAAGTCTAATTTTTTCTGTGCACAGCACCTCATAAACATTGAAGAACTCTAATGTAGTATTTGTTTGATCTTGTTTATCTCGTTGGGGATATTAAATTCTTTCATAATAGAAAAACACACTCTTCATCGTCTTTACTTGACTACGAATATGTCAAGGTTATCTTGGGTCGCAGTGAAACAGTTGCCCCTTCTACTGTTTCATCAGCAGTAATTAACTTATTTTAAAAATTTTACCAGATTCGGCACCTTCTAATAAATCAGTGGTTATACATTTTGGATGTTGCTTTAGTTCTTCGTTTTGGAATGGAACTACTTTTCCACCAGCCTCGTGAACAAATTAACAATCAAAATAGTCTGAACTGATCCTCCAAATGAGATGTTGGACTCGTTACAAATTTCCGAGTTTATCAGAGGGCAATTGAAATTTTTTTTATAATTTCATCATTCCTGCTTGGTGACGGACCCTTTAGGTTCATAATTTTCAACTCAGTTTAAATCTTTTAAGTCATTCAAAAACACGAGCGCATGATATCGTTTTACTTCCGTAAACTATTAGTTATAAATGTTAAGTTTCTATGGCGATTTTCCAATCTTTGACAAAATCTGATACACATGGGTTGTTTATCAGTTTCACTTGAAATTAATTCTATCAACAAGCTAAGCATAAGTTTACTCAAGGGCAAGTAATGAATGACTGCATAAAGTGTGCACGACGCTGTGATTGCTCTCCCCCCAAAAATATTTTAAGGACATAAAATCAATCTCAGTATCTTTTTGTCACCAGTCATATATGTATTTTATTTCTTGTGTATTAGATTAATACAATTATTTGTAGAAAAATTTCATGTCATTAAAACTTCTTGTAAACTAAAAGAAATGTGTTAATAAGAAGTTTAAATCAACTATTTTGTTTATAAAAAAAAATTAATTTTTAAAAACAATTAATAAATTTCCTTTATATTTTAGTGATAAAAAATATTACAACTTCATGTCATTGCCCTTGAACAAAATATTTTTATAAATCTCGTTTTATCTGATACCTTACCATGGTCTTTGTATCTCTCAATGTTTTCAGGTCTTCTGTTTTATAATATACTAGAAGTTAGGTTAGAATATACTTTGGCCATTATTTGATTTAAAGAACAGAAGATTAGTTCAATCAATACGATAACTTGGATACTAGAATTGTTAGTCTACAACATTTTCCATAAAAAAAGGTGATAAGGTACTGAAAAAGTTTGTGGAGAGGGTTGTTCTGCGTTGAACAATCAGACAATCATCTTCCCGTTAAAGCCCATCAGGGCTAGGAACGGGGGAGGGCTGTGGGCGACCGGAAGCGTCACAAAGCGGGTGTCTTCCACTACGGGGAAGGGATGAACAACCATCTCCATGTTGTCATTTTGATTTCTTGAAAATCAATCTTACTTAGTTATTCTTTTTTATACAAAAATAAAATAATATAAAATACTAATGAAAAAGTAAGATTGAATTTTTTTTATTTATGAAATTTCTCTCTAAAAATATTTTTTAAAATTATTATTATGAATTTCACCGTTTTAATGAAATGTTTTTTTATAAATTAGAAGTCAATTGTCAGGGTGAGAACATCTTAAAACGTTTATCAAAACCATAAGCAGTGTAAAAAATAATAATAATAATTTCGGCATTATTATTATTTTTAAGGAAAGCGTTAAAGTTTAAGCGCTACACAGATGTCAAAAAAATTCAGCCCCACATCCATGTCACTCTTTTTCTAATTGTGCAGTGTGATTTTTTTTCACTACTTAATCTTTTAAGTTTGTTTATAATAACCTTTTTTTTTAAACTTTACATTAGAATTGATAGAAAATTAAGATTTATAAATCTCCATGTATGATTCTTTTTTTCTATTTAAATATTCTTTCACTGATTCTTATATTCCTGGCATAACAGCTGTAGAGCAGTGCTGCAAGAAGTAAAGTATGATAATCAGTCAACAAACAGAGTAGGTTTTTATGACATTTCACAACATTTCATGACCTAGAGATCCCATAAAACAAAGAAATGGGGTTAATATTCGTACATAATAAATATATATGTACGTATGTTGGCGTGTTTGGTGCTTAAAATAACTTTTGATTTATTGAACCGATTTTATACAGATACTCATGTATAAGGGGTTGTTTGTTAGTAAACGTTTAAGATCAATAATCCAGGGTGGTTAATAGTTTTCGGGGGTCAATTCTCTCAATTGTTTGCTAACATAATCCCACCTTATATCAAGTTCAGCATGCACATGTGACATGTTTATCTTTCAATTTGAAAAAAAAAAAATTCGCAACAAAATTCCTTATTCCTCAAACATCAAAAAAAGCTATGTTTTTATTTATTACAATTTTTTATCTGTATTCCTATACAAAGTAATAGTGCAAGTGATCCAAAGAAATACCTTTTTGATTTGATTTTTTGGAATTAATTTTTTTTTTTTTATTTCCATGTCAATATTTTTTCAGTATATAAAAATACATAACCAATGCCAGGAAAGTATTAAAACTTTGTTTTCGGCTTTGATAATCATACGATAAAAAACCTATTATACAGAATGTACCTACATTGTGGGCTGGCAATACATTTTTGGAGTTTACGTGTCAAAATCAACAAAAAATATCTTATGAAAAATGTCTTTCCCTTAATTTCCCTCCTATCCGCCATTTTTTATTTCTTAAGAAAAATTATATTTTAAGATTAGATTAAGGAACCACAATAACATCTGGTAAACACAAGTATATAACGTTAAGTTACAGTGTAAACACTGACAAATTTCAAAATCGCGGTCATATCAACTTTCCAATACTTTATATCTCGGTAATTCTCAGTTTTACCATATTAAGTTTTATTTGAAAAAAGTAAAGCTTACCATTTTATGTATATTCTGTATAATTAAGTTCAATTTTTAATTGTAGCCTAATTTAAAAATTTGAAATTATTTTTGAAAGAAAATTTTATAAAAATTTGTGATAATTAATCAAATGAACATCTTGTTTCAAATATAATTTTATATTGTTTAGCATACATCCAAGTGAAAAAACTTGTTATGTAATCTATTAATATTAATAATATGCATAACCTATACCCAATCGGCTTAAACGGGTTTGATTTAATTCATGCAATAATAGACGATAAATAAATACACGGGTGGACGAAACCAGTTGGCCCTGTCGCATTTTAGAAATTAAACTTATAATATTCTAATTGTTGTTACCTACTTGTATTTAATATCTCAATAATTTTTTTTTTTACCACTGCCTTCCGAAACCAGAACCCCAATTAAGCATAAACACGGTTCCGGGAGGTGCCTTTGCCTCTAGCGAGCATATGAGGGAAACGCCAGGCCCGGCTATGCCATTTCCGGCCTCCATCACCCAGCAACCGGGACTCGGTCCTTTGTGCTTCGCCTCTAACGGGAACACCCCCGAAGGGACGGCCCCACCGGGACTCAGTCTTTTAGCTCAGGGGGTCGAGAGTCCCCATGCTTCATCACCACCGACCACCACCCGTGCAAGCACGGGCGAACGGCAGCGCCGTTCGGAGCTGTCCCTCATCCCCTCATATTTATCTTAATAAATATTACATGCAATAATTTTTACTATTATCTAAACATAATTTTTCTAACTAGTGGCGCCTTGTTATTATTACATGCTAAAAATATAGGCTAAAATATTCGACTAAAACCTAGTGGATCTGTGCTGCTCCACAGCGTTATTATTACAAAGTAATGTTATATATTTCTTTAAAATCGAGTAAAAACCTATTCCATTTACAACACGTCACAATCTCTTGTTTTTCTCTCTCTTTTCCTACCGTAGGTAAAATGCGTACTCTAAACCTACTTCCAGTGCGTCCAGATGTTCTACTGAACGGATAGAACTGATTTTTGAACTGATGGTCCACAAGTTTTCAAAGTGATTTTCCTGTGAATAATAAACGAGGAAAGTTTTTCAGTTAAGTAATAAATGAGAATCATTTTTAGGAATTCTCAGAGGAGAATCAAATTTAGGATATGATGTCACGATGTGTCATTCTGAGCAAATAAAAAAAATCAGCCCGACCCATCCAGTAGAACGCCTACATGAACTGGAAATAGGTTTTTAGCCCAATATTTTTAATATATAAGATAAATTAAAATTATATTAAATTCATAAATATTTAAATTCTGAAATAGGCAGAATGGAGATATTTTACAAATATATCATTAATATTTTGTAGAGACTAAAAAGATTAATAAATTTTATAATATTAGTTTAATTTTTAATTAAAACTATTATTTTTATAAATAAAACGAATACCAACATAGACATAACAGGAATTGAACAATCTAGAAAATAGACAATTTTCAAGAATAAAGAATCTTTTGGTAATTCAGACATTATTTTAGATACTCTCGTGAAGATCTTTAGTGTAAGTGTATTTATCCAACCTTAGCAAATATTTTAGAATATTTTTAATTTTTACTATTATTTTACTTCAAAAAAAAAGACGAGGTTTTCATTTTGGCCGGTACGTACATTAATATTTATTTTTTTAATATATCCTAAAGCCTTACTCTTTACTAAATGGACTAATTTTAATAATTTTATTTTTATTCTACAAAAATAGTTTTCCGTTGTAGTCATTTCCGTAGAAAATAGATAGAAATCAATTTAGCAAAAACATTTTGTTATCTACTTAGATAATACAAATGTAATTTTTATTTATTTTTTTTTTGTGTTCTTCATTTAATATATATCATTATAGCATAATGCTAAATATAATCTGATTTTATTCTCATATTAAAAATAGTTTTATTTAAAAAAATTCAAGAAAATTGGCAACCAATCAAGTATTAGTAATTTAATTTTAGTTATTTGTGTTTATTTAGTATCGATTTCTAAAAAATAAAAACTTGAAGCTTAGATAAAAAAGTTCTCTGTTTTTACATGACTGCACAAAAAGTAGTGCATTGTATAAATATGTTTACGAATATATATATGAAAAAATATATACTATATACAATATTGTCGCCCGCACGTTCTTTAAACCTATATTAAAAAGTAATGTTCGTAACCAATGTTTTTTTTTTTTTTTGGCAGTCATGTTTTTTGAAATTTAATATTTATCACTGGTTAACCCACTGGATTAGTCTAGTGGTAAACTCGTCGTCGTAAATCAGCTGATTTTGAAGTGGAAGTTCTCAGGTACAAATCCTAATGAAGGTAGTTGCTTTTATTCGGATTTGAACACTAGATCGTGGGTACCGGGTTCTTTAGTGGTTAGAGGTTACTTTAGTGGCCTGCGTTTGTTCTAGTCTACACATTTACTTATACAGCTATATTACACTGATAAGTCGCTAATGATTTTAGTTGTTGATACGAGTATAAATTAAAATATTAATAAAAAATTTCTCCGTTTTTAATTTCACTTATTAATGAATTTTGTTATAAAAACTCAGTGTGATGCATCAGTGAGGAACTAGTATAGTACTCCATGAAACCTTTTTTATTCATTCTTTATACTGATGAATTAATTCATCACAGAACCTTATACATGGGCATAAGTAAATGGATATTTTAAGCGTATGAAAAACGTAATGCTTAATGTATATTTGAACCCAGGAATTCCAGATGAAATGCCGAGCTACCACTTTGTCACGGAGATCGGCGGAGATGTTTATTTATTTATTTTTTTTTAAAGTTATACGTCGTTCGTTGCTAGTGTTTTCCAGTATCATCATTATGGAACTAAATGTACTGAATTGAATTGAAACAGTATATTCGTTCGCCGTTCAAAAAAAACAAAAAACAAATGAAGAGGTTTAACATAATTTATATATATATATATATATATATATATATATATATTAAAGTAAATTCGGTGTATTTTAAACAAAAATTAGCATAATAAAATTTTATCTACCGTTTTAAACAATTAAATTTTATAATTTAGCGTTCTTGATAATATAAAGTAATAATTATTATTTTTCAATGATTATTACCTACTATAATTATTATTATAATATATTCGGAAGCTATTAAACAATAACCTTGATCCCGTTTTACTATGCAAGTAGTAAAATAATAATAACATTAAGGATAATCGATTCAAATATATACTTTTATTTTTTGTGTTTATTTTAAAATAAAACAGAAAAATTATTACAGGGGCTTAAAATATGCATAAAGAGTAAATACATACTCGTATCTAGAAAACTTTAGTTTGTTTTAAAAAAAATAAACTTATTCATACTTAATCAAAATCAAATGAACGAACGGTTTTGGTTAATTTTCTCGTAAATGAAAATTTCTTCGTACTGATATGAAAACTTTGAACATTTGAATTCATGCAGGCTGATGTAAAAGAAAAAAAATTAACAAACGTTACAACAATAGAAAAGTAAAAAAAAAAGTATTAAATTATACATTCTAGTTAAAGGTCAAATACAGTTTGTAATAGCAAATTATAAACCACATGCTTTAATCAGTAAATATATGTATTACTGAGTGATTGTAGTAATTTAATGACTAATATATTTATACAAAATTAGTTTATTTCCTAATATCAATCTTTATTATTATTTTAGATAAATAAATTAATTATTTAGACATAATCTTCAGTATATAACTGATTACTCTTTTAATACTTTTCAAAATTAGTAAAATATTAAAATACTTTAATATATTAAAATAAATCAGTCAAAATGTTTTATCCTACAAATTAGATACCAGTAATAAAACTATCAGTCTTCTTAATATCGATTATTTTTAACTAATTAAAGAAATTGTTCTTTCATGAGAAAATATTGAACTATTAACCGCAGGAATTTCTCAGAAAAACTTAGATTTTTTTTTAGGAATAAATATATCAATTTTTTAATTATTTGGAAAATGCGAAAATTACTCATGACGTAACAAATTAATTAGTGATAAATATTTTAATTTTTGTTTGCTTATTTGTATAGTTTTTAATAATTCAAAAGTATCTTCACTAATTTATTTTCCGCACTTTTGAAATATGAAACCTTTTCAAGTAAGTTACCCTCTAAAGATGGTTTATAAGGAAATCTCGAAATAAATTTTCATAGATTTTGTAGATTAGATAGTACTATTTAGAAATATCCATGGTGTTAAGAAAACCCATCCTTATATTGACTCACTCTTAAATTAAATAAATTGGAATTAAACATGTAAAAACTTAAAAGAGATTTCCCAACGTTTTTTTCATTTTTTTTTTATTAACCTTCAGAGCAAAGTCCTTCGTTTCACATAAACGGAAAATACGAGATATACCCTTAATCCAGTTTTACTACGTTAGTATTTATTTAAAGGAAACCCCCATTTTAAGGAAAATTGATTCAAATATTATATTATTATTTTTTGCATTTATTTTAAAATAAAATGAAATATTATTCTTATTAGCATATTGTCTTAAAAGAATTGTAAATCAATAAAAATAACAGTAATACAAATTTCATAAATCTATATAATATATAAAACGTTCTTACTTCTTATCAGTGATTCCTTTGATTCCTTTTAATGAGTAAATGATTTAAGTTTTTGATATTAATATTTAAAATTTAATATACTATAATTTCTGTTTTATTATACTAACAACCAACAAGTATTAGCTATATATTCATTGTTTATGGTTATTCTTTACATTTAGAATTTTTTTCAGCCTAAAAGAATTCATTGAAAATTGAAAATAAAAAAAGACAATAGAACAAGGTAAGAGCCTCAGTAGAGATTTTAAGTATTTACAATAATATAAATAAAATAAATAAAATTTACTCAATGTAAACCAAAATTTTCCATATTTTTAAAATGAACGGTATCTTAAAAGTTTTTAATATTTACAAAAGATTAGTGAAAATATTATATTGAGTATTACTGGACTAAATACTTTCAAAAAATTTTAGAATTCGTGTTAAATGGATCGAAATAAGCCGTAATATTAAAAATATTGCTTTATTTTTCTTCTCTTTTTTTCTGTTACGGGCGAGTGATGAAGACTACTCTTTATAGTACCTTAACAGGAACCGGTTTAAAATTTCCAGATCTTCCGGTCTCGGTACCCAGGTTTTAATTTAACACTTTGTAGTTCAGAATAATTTTTATTTATTTTTCCTAGAGATCCTCGTAGGAACTTGTTGAATTTTAGTATAGTTACATCGAATTTCGGATCTCTAGCTCTCCGGGATATGAAAATTAAGGTTAAAAAACCTGTTTTTTTCTTGTTTAAGACATTTTTATTTATACCTAGATAATTATGTTTAAAAAAAGTTTGAATTATTTTTTAATTATCCTAACACAATTAGAGTGTTCATTTCATAAACAATGAATAAGACTTACTCATTAATAATCATATATTTGATTATATGATAATATGATATATGATAATATCATATTTTATATTTTAAATAACAACTTGTTTTATTTATTTATTTTTATATTCAGATAAGAAAATTATTAATTTAATGTATTTACTTCGTAGCTCTAAACATTTAAGTAGTCAGAGCCGACCCAACGGGCTAACCAACACAGGGCATTGCACGGAATGCTGACCGAAGGGGTCATTATAATATAACCTGTTCAGCGTTCTCCCAATAGTACTTGATTACAGGTAATGGAAGCGTATCTCTTTGTTCAAATCAATTACCAACCGCATCAAACTATCCTGAGACAGCAATAATACTTTATAAATGTAACTACATACAATTTGAATTAATTAATGACCGATCCTCTGTCACTTTTGTAATAAAAATTAAAGGTAGTCATTTACATCGACTTTAAAGTATTTAAAGTTCTCGTTTCGTTTATTCCTTCGATTTTTCAACTAAATAAATAATATTGTATTCATATAGATACATAATTATGTATATTAAACTAAATATTACGGAATAAATAGTTCCTATTTATTAGGAACTATGTTAGGAAAATATGTTAAAGCATATTTTTAATATGCTTTAACATATTAAAAAAACTACAACATTTTTCTTAATGGATCAATCAAAATTATGGGCACGTTTTATTAGCGTAGCGCCACCAAAAAAAAAAAAAAAAAAAAAAAAAAACATTAGAAAAGATAATACATAAAAATATTAAATGTACAAAATATGCGGAAAACATGTTGAATACAATTAGGTCAGAATTTAATAATATAAAATTTGAAAAGATATAATTAAAACTGATTAAATATTATTTGCTCAAGTTGAAAATAGCATAAAATAAAAATTATATACCAATTCTGGTGTATTATTCTAAATTCACACGCAAATTAAAAGTTGCTTTTTTTATAAAAATCTATAATCGTTGTAATAACCTATAATTTTAAATTAAAGGCTGAATAAAAAAGAGTTAAACAGCATCAAAGAATGAAAAAATTATCAAATAAAAAGAATTAATTACATGAAATGATATTTGAGTGGTCCTTGAAGACCTATTCGTGGAGAAAAAAAATTAGGAGATTTTTTTTAATTTGTGTGTGGCTAAATAAGTATAATAATTTGTTCCTTTTCCATATGCGAAATAGTTCTTTGCTGTATTACGATAAAACGTTATTACAAAAAGTTTGTATAAAGAACCTATAGAGTTATATAGAGTTATTATTTTTTTTATCTAAAAAAATTGGAAAATTTCAAAAAAATATCCTTAAGTGTTTTTAAAAAGAAAAGGTGGGCACCACATTATTTTAATTTTTTTATCGGAGAACCACTTACAAGGTATTTTCATGGTCAGAATTTTTTTCTCATATAAACCTAGACATTTGCAATTTCTACGCAGCAAATCAATCATAAATATAAATTAACTCCTAATTTTAATAATATACAAATATTTAATATAATTTTCGAATTAAGAAGGAACGCCTGCTGTGATGTTTATGTATATTGTGTTTTTCTACGTGCACGGTTATTATAATAAATAAACTATTTACTTTTTTATTACGTTTTTTTTGGAGTAGAATTTTATTTTCAAGAATTTTTCTACACATATATTATATCATAATGATTAATAATAATTGTTCATATTATAATTACTATTTATGTAATTTCTATTTAATTTATTTGTTTATTTAATGATTAGTAATAATAAAATTATATTTTCTAATTATTGAGTAGGAACATTAGATTCAAAACATGAAAGTAGGGAAAATATTTTCCTGCCGATCAGACCAAGTGGAAGAGGTCCATGCCTCAATTAACATACTAAAAGTTTGGTACTCACTACCAAACAAATTAAGATATCCGGGTTGATCTAATAGAATGGCATACTCTATATTGATGTAAACGTATCGTAATCTCGTTTTTCAGTTGCAACTAGTTAAGTATTGAATTTATAGAAAAAGGTTTCAAACAAAAGTTGTAGAACGGAAAATCTTACACAAAAATCTTTTAGTAAAACTTTCACATCATAAATAAACGTAAGAATTACCTACCTTTTACTTACATCAAAAACAAAAAAAAAAAAAAAAAAAAAATTTATCTTAAAAACGTTTTTGAAAGTTTTTAAAATAATGTAATTGAAAGTCAATACTCAATAAAATACACATTTCTGGAAAACTTTACAAAGTTAACATAAAATCTCTTTGTTTTTTTTAAACTTTTTGTAAAAATGTATTTGTATTGCTATTTTCACTGTTTGGTGCGCACTGACGAATTTTACAAATATTTACGCTCACAAAACTCAATAAAAAATTAAAATTTACGTAAAACTGATCTTACCATCTAAAACTAAATATTTTTTTTCCTAACAATCGTTGTTTAATATTTAATTTTTTCGTAACATTGTAGTAAGATATAATTGATTTTTTTTGTATTTAGTGAAAGTCCCAAAATACTTTTTTGAAATATAACAATTTTAAAATTACTAATATTTAAAAAAACCACAATTTGTTACGAAACTTATAACATTCATAAACAATCACCTTGTGAATGTAATCGCGTAGTTTTTTTTTAATTTAATTTTTATTTGCAGGCCTTTGATAAACAAATTTGAAAATACTTCGACCTAACAATATTAACTATAATATGTTATTTCTTACTGTAGAAAATTCTTTTAAATTTACTAAAAGTTATTCCTTTAGGTATTTTTATCGATTACATTTTGATTTTTGCATTATGTACTGTAGATCAAACGTTATAGGTATTTGTTTATCGCACGAGCTTGTATGTCTTCGCATAGGCAGTACAGAGAGCACTATTGTTTATTGCACTAGCTCGTTTATTTATTATCTGATAGGAATATATCCATAAAACGTTTTGTGTAGAAATTTCCTTTCTACATTTTTAATAACAATGACTTTTTTTTCTGTAGAATCAATATTTAATGGTCTACAGCCAAAATAGTGAAAAGAAAACATAGTTCTTAAAATTTATTTTGTTAAAATGCCGGAGTGGTAGTGAAACTCTCAACTTTTAGTACGTTAATTGAGGCATGCTTATGGACCTTTTCCAACTGGTCTGATCGACAGGAAACGTTTGCCCCTATTTTCATGTTTTAAATCTCATGTTCCTACCCTATTATAAATGAGCTCAATATAAGTAACCCCAAATTAATTGCTTTTTATTCTATCAGAAGAATCTGTAATTCTTCTGATTTGTATAAATCGAATATTTTTTCTGTTTTAACCTCCGGCTCCACCGTTAGGCATGCTTCAGAGTATGAGATGAATGATTTGTAGCGTGTGTGAAAATGCGATGCCTGACCGAGATTCGAACCCGGAACGTCCGGATGAAAGGCCGAGACGCTACCACTCGCACCACAGAGGCCGGCTTTTTTCAAAAGGTTTTTTCTTCTTCTCCACCGGGCCAGATCTTGCAGTTAAGTATTACACAGCCCAGGAGACTGTACTTTACTCTAAGGGGCCTCCACGCCAATTTTTTTTATATCCCTTCCATATACCTTACTTCAAATTTTCACTTTCTACATTATTACTTCTTTTTACGTAGTAAAAAAAGTATTGTGATCGCGACAAATTTTGGTTCACAGATTTCAACGGAAATATCTTTTTGGCCATATCTGTATCCATTTTGACTAGTTTCGGCGTGACGTCTGGTCGTATGTACATATGTATCTCACATAACTCAAAAACGATTCTCCGTAAACTGTTGAAATTTTGGATTTAGTACTGTTGTAACATCGAGTTGTGCACCTCTTTTGATTGCAATCGACTTGGCCAAAAAACCCAAAATAAAAAAAATATTAGGATTTTGGGTTTTTCTTAAATGTAATAATCAGCCCTCATTGAGAGCTTTTGAACGATGTATCATAAGTAGTACTTATTTTCATGGGTTCCAGAGTTATAGTCAAATGAAATTTTAATTTATGAAATATTTGAATTTTAGAAAGGGAAGTCACATCGGTTCGAATAAGACTTCATCTCCTTTTTTTAACTTTTTTTTTAATCGAAATATATTGACTTATTCATAATTGTAAACTTAGACGTAAACTTATTAATAATTAACCTCTGATTGTAAACAATTTTTTTAACCTTTTTAATTATTTTTTTTAACTTTCATTTTTAATTTAAATATATTGATTTATTAACCTATGATTATTAAAAAAAGCATATGTAATTTAATAGGCGTACAAGGAAGTGATTAGTGTCTAGATCAAATTTTTTTCCTTGAAATATATTTGGTAATTATCTTGGTTAGTTATAGGAAAAATCAAATTATTTTATCACATTTTTTTTATTTTTATATATGATTAATGACAGCCGGAAGTCTTTAATAGTAAGTAGGATAACCATGAAACTGTTTTTCGTGACATGATGAAAATTATTAGAACTCTGCTAAATGCGAAAATTAAAATTTTGCTGTGTACATTGCTGCTATTCTACCATTTTACACTATCTCCCAAACCTTTCAATGCCTTGCATGTGTACATTCTTGGTATGCGAAGTTATACATTTCATTGAATTTCAAAGTTGGAACTCATTTGTTTCAAATGTATTGGTAAAATCCGCTCACCAATAAAGGAAGTAAATGACAACTAATTTTGGTTTTGTAGCAGCTGTTTAATGTCGAGAGAGAGCTGTTGGAATAAATAATAGAAAACATCCTTTTGTTTGTTTTTTAACTACGCCGAATATTTTCTAATGTGGAAGAAAGTGTCTGATTTAATTTTCCCGCTTATTAAATTTGCTTTTTCTTAATTTCTATTATGAAAGCAATATTTTTTTTCCAACAGTTATTGCTCTAACCTTGATATGAATATCTTTCCTTACATCATTATTCCAGTCGAAAACCATATGCGCGGTTGTACCCAGCTTTTTTTATGCATGTAATGTATATGCATAAGTAATAGGTTTAATGTAACTTAAACGTATACAATTTAATAATATATAGTTAAGTATATTTTTTATGTTGATATTAAACATGTCACAATATTGGATCTCTCAGTAAGATTATCGGCAACGGATGCAGAGTTTATTATGCCAAAACTAACAGCTATCACGTAAAATTTGTAACAGAATTAAATTGACTTCGTTTACTAACTACTACCAAAAATGTTTTATCAGACTCCTCTGCAATTAATATCCTAATTACGAAATACTATTCTCTATTAATAGTAGTTTTAAAGATAGCAACATCAGCAATTAAATTAATTAGCGACTTATCAGTTGTAATGTAATTGTACCGGTAAACACGTAGCCTTGAATAGATTCAGGCCGATCATTCGTGACACATGTGGTTAATTGAAACCCCTAACCAACACTGATTCAGACATTAAATACACAAATATATAGAAAAAATCGTGAGAATTTTTTTTCTGAAATACTTCGATTTTGCTTAATCATGTTTTACATTTTTAATAAAACAATAAATTCTTTTTTCCATTATTACTTCCTTGTACGAATTAAAAGAAGTATTGTGATCACGAAAAATTTCGGTTCTCAGATTTCAACGGAAATAACTTTTTGACCATCCCTTTATCCATTTTGACTATTTTTGGCGTGACGTCTGTACACGTATGTATGTATCTCGCATAACTCAAAACCGATTAGCCGTAGAATGTGAAATTTTGGATTTAGAACTGTTGTAACATTTAGTTGTGTATCTTCCCTTTTGATTACAATCGACTGAACCAAAAGTGTCCAAAAAGCCCAAAATCCCAAAAATTTGGATTTTGGACTTTTTCTTCACTGCAGTCATAAGCCCTCATTGAGAGCTTTTTAACGATTACCATAAGAGGAACTTATTTTCATTGATTCCAGAGTTATAGCCGAATGAAACTTTAATTAATGAAATATTTGCATCTTAGAAGGGGAAGAACATCGGTTCGAATCAGACTTCATCTACTTTTATTTATTTATTTATTTTTTTAATTTAAATATACGAGGTCTGTAAATATAGTAATAAGACTAGGTTTTTATTCGCAGCCAAAGTGAAAACACTGTAGAGTTACTAGTAAACATATGTTTATATGAACAGCTGATTTATATTAGGTATTAATATTTTTAATTTAATCTTCCCACGTGAGACGTAAACAAACTTTTCGTGAAACGAATTTTTGTTGTGCGTGACAAAAATGTGTGATATTATGAAAATTGTTGTGCAATCATGTTTTTTTGTTAAACTCGTTGAGAATGCTACTGAAACTTTTTCAAAATTGAAAAGGGCGTATGGAGATGACGCTCTGTCACGAGCTCAAATGTTTAAGTGGTTTAAAGCATTTTCAGATGGCCGGGAATCAGTTGCGGATGATCCAAGTTCTGGAAGACTGTTAACGTCAAAAAGTGACGATAGTGTTGAGCGAATCGGAGACTTTTGGAGTTTTTGTGTACAGGACAGACTGTAAATCAATATGTTTACCGATAAATTCTTGAAAGACTGCGGATAAGTGTTTCCCGTGTGAGACCATCCATCAAAGACAACTGAATGCTCCATCATGACAATGCACCTTGTCACACTGCACTCTTAATCAGTTTTTGAGAAAGAAAAACATTCCTGTAGTTCCTCAACCACCTTACTCACCTGACTTGAGTCTTTGCGACTTTTTCCTGTTCCTGATTTTAAAAAAAACACCTCAAAGGACACCACTTTTGAACAGTAGAAAACATTAAAAAAAATTTAACCGACGATCTCAAGAATGTTCCGCTTTCTGAGTTCCAACACTGCTACCGTGGGAAACTTTTGAAGTATTGCAAGGCTTCTCAAGGAAACTATTTCGAAGGTGATAGAGTTCATGTATAACTGGATTATAAATAAAAAGTTTTTCTGAACCAGTCTCTTTACTTAATTTACAGACCTCGTATTAATTTATTAATAATTATTAACCTCTGATTGTAAAAAAAAAATTATGATTGCTAATTATTCAATAATAATTTGAAAAAATATCACAAGTTATTAATGAAACAGAATTTTATGTAGTTTTCATTAAAAAAAAATTTGTATATGTAATTTAATAGGCGTACAAGGAAGTTACGTGGTGGCCACATCAAAAATTTTATATTGTATTTCTTCCTTACATAAGTTATAATTAAAGAAATTATTTATTATTTTACGAGTATTTTGGCCTTCGTAAAAAACTTATGAATTTCAGTAATTCTCTTATAAAAATTTATATATTTTTTTAATCAATTTGCATTTATTTTGGATCGGCGTGACTTAGAAAATATGTAATTTTAATTTAAAAATCCGATAAAATAAGGTGTAGAGTAAACATATGTTTACTTGGCGCTTCTATCGACCAAACTTTAACAAATTATCAATAGGTAATCTTATCTATTAAGTTGTTTTTATCTGACTTATTATCAGTAGGTTTATTATTGATTTTCTAATAATTAAAACTCATTGTAATATGATAAAATAAATATAGTAAATAAAGCTGATTAAATTTATTCACAACTTAAACACTTCCTTACGTGTATAATAATAATAAATTTAAAATGTAGGTCAACCAATAATTCCTTGAAATTAGTTTACAACATTAAAAATACTATTATATATCACATTGACCTTGTGTAATTTAGATATCAATTACTTAGATATCTTTTATTAGAAAATTTGCTATGTTTACTTTCTATTGACCACTACCATTGACTACTTTTTATTTCATTTCCTACATCCTATTCCAAACTATTTCCTTTTATACATAAATTAGAATTTATGTATATAAATTCATGTTTTTATTTATTTAGATATATGTATATGTATCAATTTTTTTAACGCAGGTACCACTGTGCTGATCTGAATTATTCTTTTATTAATATTTGTTGATGGTTATAACTAAGTCAATTTATTTCAGACAATTATAGTATTGAGTAAACAAGAGCATATCATATATCACAATTATATTTTTCATACAGTAATTTTTATTCTTTCTTGCAAATTCTGTATACATATTTTTAGAACATTATATTTTCCTGACGGTAAGAAAATATTATGATAAGGCCGTTAAAGTGTTTGTTATTTTCCCGACAGCTAGTTTTATTGTATTAGGAGGGAATTTTTTAATGAAATTTTGGCTTTCATTAAAAGGTAGGTAATTCTTTTTGTTCTGAAATTCATGTTTTTAACAACATCGTTATAGTACGTATATAATTTCAGTTAAAGACAGAGTAATTAAAGTATTGTAAAGGATAGAAGAACTTCAGTTAAAACTGCTGGGAAACTTGAATCTCATCCAATAGAAAATTGTAAACCATGTTATAGCAATGTATATCGTAGCATCTATTAAAGACTTCATACTTTTCTGTATAGCATTAATAAGCAACGGTAGTTTTATATAAATGTCGTTTAAGATTTCTAATGAATTTGCTAAAAATTGTTTTTTCTTCAAAACCATTAGTACAGTCTTCTGTTAACTAAAATTATGAAACTATATACACACACCATTGTACTGTTGTCTAAACACAGTGCAAATATTCAATCCTAGTGGAAGCCTAAATAGAAATAAAGATAAAACTGGTCATCGTTTTGAAACAGAATTTAAAAAAAAATATTTATACGGTATGTTATATTTTTAGAGGATAAATTCACAAAGATTCTAAATATAAATATGTTGTGGGCATTTTTAACCTGTTAATAATTAACATTTACGGGCTTAGCTTCGAAATTTTAACGTAATAATTACGTGCTTGGCCGATAATAATTTTCTATAAAGGTTGAGATGCTACAACTCATTCGCAAAGTAAATGGAAATTAATCGTTATGACAAGCTATATTTGCAAGGAAAATTTTTTCCTGTATCGGATACGTAAAACAACTGAAATTTTTACGAAAAAATCAAAAAGTGGCGTATGTTACGAGTGTTCTACAAAATTTTTTAATAATACCTTGAAAAGACGAGAAATTCTAAAATATACTTGACCTCACCGTACCAGGTTAACTTGATTTATTTTCAGAAAATAAACTCATAAAAATGACTATATCTTTAAAAAAAAAAAAAAATATTAAATAACTGGATTCAAAATAAATACTTTAACACAAACTATGTTTGATGTGAAAAAACTGTTTCGTGTAAAGTTATTTCTCTCATTCATAAATAAAACAATTAAAATATTAAAATAAACTGAAATACAATTTGAGTTAATTCAGTAAAATGCATTATTAATCCAATGAATAAAAATAAACAAAATAATACTCTTTCTCACGATTTTTTCTATCAAAATTAAATATTTTCTCTCGAGTTTTATTACGGAATTTTTAAAATGATATCTCCTTTTAATGAAGGTTATATAAATAAACACTAATTAGTAAATTATTAATTCGATGAATTCCTTTTATTTTATTTAAATTAAAGTTAGTATATAGTTGATCATTAAAAAAAAACAAAAAAAAGAAAAAAAAAACAGTTGCTTGTACGAAAAAAATCCACATTACTTATCAAATATATCATCTCAGATCTTAAATAAATTTTATTATAAAAGAAGTGAAACAAGGAAAAATATGTAATTTCTGCAAGCGGATTATTTAGCTAAAAAAATGAGTAGTATTTCAAAATATTAAGTAATATACTTAAACTATTTTTTTTTTCAAATTTGTATGTGTTTTAGACAGGTCTAGTATTTTTCTACCTCATAACATGTTTGACGAAAAATTTATAAATAAAAATTAATCGTTTAATCTTGTTAAAAACTGATATTTTAATCTTTTTTATTAATTTAATTTGAAACAATTATTTTTATTTTTTTTTCATTTTACTTAATTATTGTAATCGCCAACAATTTCGGTTTTCAAATTTCAAAGGAAATATCCATTATGACCATCCCTGAATCCCTTTTGACTAGTTTCGGCGTGACGTCTGTACGAACGTGTGAACGTATCTCGCATAACTCAAATTCGATTTGCTGTAGAATGATAAAATTTTAGATTTAGGACTGTTGTAATATCTAGTTGTGCACCTCCCCTTTTGATTGCAATCATCTAGATCAAAAGTGTCGAAAGAAAGCCAAATATTCAAAAAATTCATTTGACTTTTTGTTAACTGCAGTAATAAGCTCTCATTGAGAGCTTTTCAACGATCATAAGTGGTACTTATTTTCATTTGTTCCAGAGTTATAGCTAAATATAATTTTAATTAATGAAATATTTGAATCTTATAAGGGGAAGAACATCGGTTTGAATTCGACTTCATTTCCTTTTTTTTTAATTTAAATATATTGATTTATTAATAATTATTAACCTGTGATTGTTAAAATAGTTTTACAATAAATAATAGTTAAATAACAACAACAACAAAAAATTTTAAATCTTTATTAAAGAACTGGAGGATAGTATCTCACTTTCAAATGAAATAAGTTTAAATGAAGTGCAGCAAAAAATGTGTATATGTAATTTGGCATGCCTACAATGAATTCATGTGGAAGAATCTGAATTCTGCTTCAGATTCTTTTTTGATTAGTTTAGAGATAAAATATTTATAATTCAACAAGAAAAAGTAATGATGAAATTTATAGTACTAAAATGTAAATGTATAAATGATTTTTTGGCTTCCTGCTACGTAAAACTCCCAAAAAAAGTATGAAACAACGTTGTACACAATAAATATAAATATAAGAAATCTGTCTCTTAAAAAAAAATTTAAATGCTGAAACAAAATTGCTATACTTTCCTGGTATTTGTTATTTATTCTTATATATTGTTAAAAATACATAAAAAAATTTAAAATATCGATCTCTGTTTTTTTAACGGTTTCCAAAATATTACTCACAATGTATTTTTTTGTTCCCACTATACTTAATAACACATAAAAAATTGGTTAAAAAAAAAATGAAATAAATGAAAAATTGCATAATTTTGTATTTTGAAGAAGGGAAGAATTTGGGGGTAAACTTATTTTAATATAAGCATGTGCACATGTACTGAACTTAATATAAAGTGGGGTTATGTTTGCAAAATTTTGAAAGAATTGACCCAAAAATACTATCTACATACCCTATGGTATTGACCCAAACATTTTACCAACAAATTGATTTAAAAAGCATGGCTACGCCGATGACTGGGTGCTAATAATAAAATGTAGATCATTTGAAGAGTCGGAGGAGGTCCTGATGGCTGACCTGGAGAAACTGGGAAGGTACTTCCGGAGATGGCGCCTCCAACCAAATACTAGTAAAACAGAGGTGTCATGCTTCCATCTGAGTAACAAGTTTTCTAATAGGGAGCTTAAAGTTCTATTCGAGAATATATGACTCTTTTACAATAAGACACCGAAATACCTAGGCGTGACACTTGATAGAACGCTTTCATTTTGAGGAGAACCTAATGAAAACTGTAGAGAAATTGAAAGCGAGAAACAACATTATACATTAGCTCTGTAGAACAACGTGGGGCGCATCGACTTCCACTTTGCGCAAATCGGCTCTGCACCTGGTCTTCTCGACTGCTGAATATTGTGTGTCAGTGTGGCTTAACAGTCCTGGCGCAGGGCTGTTAAGCACATCGGCTTTCACATAGAATTGATGCTCAACTTAATAACACTATGAGAATGATTGCCGGGGTTATCAGGTCTACTCCCGTGAAATGGCTCCCGGTATTGAGCCACATACAACCCCCAAACCTGCGCCGTATGAACGCTCTTGTAAGAGAGTACAAGAAGATTATGGAATCGAAATCTATAATCGAAACCTGCCAATAGATGAAGACATTGAGGATGCCAATCGTGGTCGCCTTCGATCTAGAAAGCCGTCTATCAAAACAGCAACTGCTGCCACGGAGGACGGATTTAACCTAACTGACGCCTGGCGTCAAGAATGGACCACAAAGCAGAATAACCAAATCCCATGTATTACTCAAAGTCCGCCGGGTTTTGATTTGTCACGTAAGACATGGTCAACGCTAAACAGAATACGAACTCATCATGGTAAGTGCGTCTATTTCCTGTATAAATGAGGTAAAACACCAACGCCCCTTTGTGAGTGTGGCAAAAATCAAACAATTAGACACATTAGAGAAGTTTTCTCTAGGACATCTTATGAAGGGAATCCTGAAGATTTCCTGATGGCGACTCCAGAATCAGTAGCATATATTAATTTGTTAAATATTTGTTTGCAATTTTGACTGTAATTGGTGTTGTGTTTTGGCGGCATACGCTAAATAAATCTAATGTAAACAAATTTTTTAACTTTTTTTTAAATTTTAAATATTGATTTATTAATATTAACCTCTGATTGTAAAAAAAAAAATATTTATATGTAATTTTAATAGGCTTACAAGGAAATTATGTGATGTTCACATCAGATTTTTTTACTTATTATTAAAATTCAGAAGTTATTCAACTCTAATATTAACTTAAATTAAAAAGGAGAGATTAAAATGAGGTCTGTAAACCACCTTGACATTGCAGTAAAGTATTTTAAAACAACTAAATTGATTTTATAACACTTTTTGTATGTAATAAAACAAGTTAAACCTGTAATACTAATGACCTGTATTGCGTACTATATTAAATAACTTGAAATATTATAAAATGCCTTGTTAGATATGTGGATTAATTAATACGATGTATCACAAAAGAATTTATAGTTAATTTTTATTGTTATTCTTTACATTAAATAGTTTGCAATCAGTAAAATTAATTTAATTATAAAATAGTATATTAGTTACTTATACTACTGGCGTCCATATTTCCAATGAAATTAAACACAGATCATTATTTCACCTTGATTACTGACTGTATAATGTTCATAAGTTAGACTTGATACAATCTTGTATTACTGCAACTAGACGGAAACTACTACTTTCCAACGGAAAGTACTACTTTTAAACGGAAATTATTATTATTATCATTATTTTTTTTTTATTATCAAAGATACATTATTAATTTTTTATATAGATAATGAAAAGTACATAAGTCAATCGTATGTCTATTGAGTTAAATCTACATAATATTACTTTTAGTATACAATTCTTTTATTTTTTATTTTCGAGTACGTATATAAATTATGTCTCTGTGTAATACGTACGGATTAATCATTTTGTAATTTGTAAATTCATCATTTGCAATTTGTTGTAAACATTTCACTTTCCTGACATAATATAGCTGTCCTGCAAGAAGGAAAATAATAATAAATCAGATAAAAAAGGAGGTATTAGTTGTTTGGATTTCTCGACGTCTCATGACCCAGGGACCCCAAAAAAACAAAACAAAAAAATGAGGAGTAATGTTCGTAAGTACTTAAGTATGAACGTGTGTTGGCATTTTTGAAGCTTAATAATTTTTGATTGGATAAACAAATGTTTATGAAATTTAGCATAGATACTAATGCATAAAAGGCAATTTTTTGGTAAAATTTTGGGGTCAATATACCCTGGGGACGAGGTAGGTAGTCAATCTTTTTGGGGTCAATTTTCTCAAAATTTAACAAACATAATACAACTTTTTATTAAGCACAGTATATCAGTATATAGTTCTTATCTTAACATTCACATAAAACCTTTCCCTCAAATTCTCTCCTTTCTCAAAGATTGAAAAAGTTACCTTTTTATTTGTTGTATATTTTGTAACCGATTTTTTTTGTCTTCCTAAGCATAGTACTGGTACAAGTTGCCAAAATAAAGTACTTGAGAGCAATATTGGGGATGAAAGAACCGATCAAAGTTAAGATTTTTATTTTTGAATTTTGTTTAGTTTACTTAATATAAAAATAACATTATAAAAAAATTTCATCATAATTCACTCCATTTCCCCCAAAATGAGATCTTGGTATCTTTTTATTTGGTTGTACATTTTATTTTATTTTTATTTTTATTTTTTTTTTAGTTTCTTCCATTTAACATTTTAAATTTTGACATATCAAAAACCTTTCTTGGGAGATGATTTTGGGTGTATGGAGGAGCAGAAAAACAATTAAAAATATCGATTTTTAAATTTTTTCACGTATCATTACTTTTTTCATGGTATAAGAATAAATAACTAATGCCAGGAAAGTATAACAACTTTGTTGTCAACATTTTTTAGCTGACAACTTTCTTTTGTTTTTTTTTTTTTTTTAGTGTTGTAGTTGATCAATGTATAACGTCTATATGGTTTTGCAACTTTACTTCGTGTATATTATGTATATATATTAAAACTGTATATATATTAAATCCGCTGCATAACAAAAACCGGTTTCGTGAAACATAGAATAAATAAATGGTTAATGAAGTAATTTCAAAATATATTGTAAAAATCTCTATATAAAAAATATTTATCTCTTCTTAGGAATTCTCTCATATGAATGCTATTGATTTTTTTTTAATGTCACAATAAAAATATATCAAGTTTTTATTGTATTTAATGTATTTGTAACATATAAATATAGTGAGCATAATTTATGAAGGTATACTAATTTTGTACGGGTTAAGATTTAAAAATTCAGGTCACAAATATCATTTTACTTAAAAAATATTACATAACATCAACAAAGATCTAATTCAATTAAAAAAAATTGTGTGTGTGTGTGTGTGTGTGTATTTCTATACAGAATAAATACATAAAACTACATTTAATTAAAAACTTTTGGATAAAAATTACGAATTTTTATTGTTTACTATTATTATTAAATATTTTTCAGGGATTATTAAATATCAATATTGCCATAAATTAAAAGTTAATTACTAAACTAAAACATACAAAGCATTTTTTTGTTACGTTAATGATATTACATTATTCTTGAAAGTCCATTTTTAACTACTCGTACATTTTTAAAGTCCAACTCGTACAACAGTTTAGTAACATATGGGCACGTTTATATCAGTGTTCTTAGCAATTTTTCTAACTTGTAAGCTATTAATTTTAGTATTTAAATCCAGAAATGATCCATTTCATATCCAGAAATCCATTTCATATAAATTTGTTTAATCTCCAATGAAATTTTTCATTAGAAGTAGTAGTTTTGTTTTTACAGATTTTTCGAAAAAAGTTACTTAGTTAGTTTCTTTAAAAAAAGTTACTTAAAAAATTTACTTAAAAAAAGTTACTAGAAAAAAGTTACTTTATTACTTTCGGTCGTACGGTAGGATTGGGGAGTGAAATTGAATTTTCTTTACATTTTTAGTTATGAGGAATACGAAAATGTCAGTCCCTTAAGATATAATTTTCATATATACAGATATGACCTATATGTAAAATGTGTAGCTCGAAAATCTGCAAAATTATTAAAGCAATTTCATTGAGATTTAGATATGTTGTAGTAGTGTATCTGAAGTTTTGGATGTAAAGTCTAATGAAAATTGGTTGAGTTAAACTCAATTTAAGGTCAAGAAACAGACCACATAATCTTAATTTGAGGTTATGTTGACTTGTACTAGTATATTTTTCATACGCGCTTATGCAGTGAGTGACAATGTTGAGCGAGATGAAACTTGATACTTGTGTTTAGAGTCTACTCGTTAATCGAACTATGCAGTGCATTTTACTCTGAAAAACAATCCGTTTCTGACTGCGAAATAGTGAGGATGTCGAAAACGGAAAGTTTTTGCGCAGAACTGCGCAAGAAATTTTTAATTATGCTATGATTTGTATTCTCATTTATATTAAGAAACAACATATGGGAAGTCTGCTTGCTATCAACTTACGATATGTTATGAATAAATTGTCCTTCATTTACCACCTGGTGCTAAAGTATGTAAAGTGGTGATGATATTTATTAGACGTTTAAGATCGTATGTACAGTTGAATTATTTTTTAACAGTCAGTATATTGTTTTAATGATATTCTTCATTCCTTTCAGTTGTATGTTAATCTTTTAATCTGAACACATTTATTACATCCCATATCCTCAATTATTTGTTTTATGTATTTCTTTTTTACCGTGCTGTACAATTTTTAGAGGGTTACTAAGAATCTTTCTGTAACTAAATCTGAATGTTTTAATATATGACCCGCCTACTTTGTTCGTCTCTAGAAGACTCTGCCATAGATTTATCTCATCTCCTTTCATTTTTAAGTTCTCTTTATTTCAAATTTTATCGAAATTTCTTATTTTTAACATCCTTTGCAACATCCATATTTTAAAATCTTAAAGCCTTTTCCGTTTTATTTTTCTTAATGTTATTTTATCTCCCAAATTTAATTACGTATATTTATTATATATATTAACTACATTTCACACAAATATTTTCATAAATTATTTTATAATACATCATTAAATTTCACAATCTCTCTTTTAATGAAATTTCTCCTTGTTTTTGTTGCCAGTACTTTTTTCTTTTTACATATTCTGTATCGCTTCGCTCATTGTTTGTAAAATTATTACCTAAATAATAAATCTCTGATTTTTTTCTTTTCTGGTAATTATTTTTAATAAATGAATAATTAAATACAGACGTATTTCCATTTTTTTTTTTTTTTTTTTTTTTAAATTGAGATATTGTAAAGGTAAAGTAAAAATAAAAATATTACATTGGATTTATGAACTTTCAGTTTGTTAGTATCAATAAGATAATTGGATTAAAATATTTATGTTTTATAACTAAGCATAAACCCTAAAAAAAATCCTGGGTGTATTACTAAAACGTAAATAAAAATATATTTTTATTACGTATATCATAGGTAGTAGTTTTAATTGAATAATTCCAAGCAACTATTTCATATTTTCTTTATTTAATTATAATTTCATATTATATATGATTGCTTCTTTTTTCTTTAGTTAATTTTAATTTTTTTACGTATGTTTTAAGTTGAAGTAAAAACATATAAATTGAATATAATTTCTTATCCAGGAAAAAATGTATTATCCCTATTATGATTAAATGTATTTTATTATATGTTTTTTTTAAGAAAAAAAAATTTAATTTTTATGAAATGAAATAATGTTTATTTTTAAAAAGTACATAAAATTATCCTATTTTATATACTTTGTTTTAAATATATAATCGGAAAATATGGATAAAATTTTACCTTGATTTATGATTAAATATATAGTTTTTATATTTATTAACTTTTAATAAATGTTTATAATTTTTAAATTAAAAAAAACGAATCATTTCAGTGTACCGGAAGAAACAAAATTATTTTGATTATTTTTTTAACAAAATATCAACAGCAAAATTAAATGAATACTTTTTTGAATATTTTATTGTCATAACACTCAAATGCATTACATCGTTTTGGTATGACCTTTGTAAAAGATGTATCAATGAAGGTCTTCATCTATATTACTATACTACTCGTAACGATAAATTTTTTTCTTAATTTTAGTTTTCACCTTTATAAATATATTTAACTTCCTGTCAAAGCAAAGTTGTTTTCTTTTTTATATTATTATTATTTTATTATTTTTATTACAAATAATATTTTCTATTACGTTATTAGTGTAAGGTAATCCATTAAAGAAAATCAATGCGCATATAATTAAACCTAAAGGAAGTATTTCCTTCATATTTTGTCTATTTTCTACGTTGCGTAGTTTCTATCTTTCCATCTTATTTTCACTGTTTTAATTATTTATTTTTTAATTAAAAATGTATAAATGTTTCTTTACACATACGTGCGCGCGCACACATACACAAACACGCAGGGAGAGAGAGAGAGAGTGAGTGAGAGTGGGGGGACGCGCGTGCACCATTTTAAACTACGTTTTATATTTATCATTATTTTACAACAAGGAAACTTATTAAAATTAGCAATTTTATACGTAGTATACGTTTAGTTTTATGCCAGTTTTATATGTGACAAAATGCGTAGCTCTTAACCAAGAGGAAATAGAGAAACTCGTACTTGCTAAAAGACTGATAACAAGGAAAATCCTAGGGCCAAGAAAAACTAACAATAGTTGGAAACTAGGAAGAATGAGGAAATTTGCTAGGGGTTAGATAGAATCACGGAAGCAATATGTAAGCGAAGACTGGAATTCTACGAACATCTGACAAGAATGAATTTAAACAGGCTTACGAAGAGAACTTTTGACTAACGTAATGGTGACAAGGCGACTGTTAAATGGTACAAGCAAGTTAAGGGAAGACCTAAGGGAAGCAAACATAAACGTGACGGATTAAAAAGTCAGATGGGTACTTAGAAAAAAAATCTTCTTAATCGCAAGAAAGAAGAAAGTGGCACAGTGAAAGAATGAAAAGTTACTGGAGAGTTAAAAAATAGCCAGAAGTTAATTATTCTATGTAGTCCTACAGTGACCGGTGTCGAAAAAGAATTAACTATTATTACAACCGGGAAAACGAGGTGTGCTAACTGTAAATCAATTTAAAATATATGCTGCTAAGAGGAAAACAATAATAATGATAACGATAATGTAGTAAAATAACATTGCTGTTACTGTGAATTGCTGTTTTTAAGATAATAGATTTGGGCAATAATTTTATTTAAATAAATAAAATGTATTATTACTTGTTATGAAGTGATCAGTACACCTTCAAATTCATTGGTAAAAATATAACGCAACCCTAGAATTAGATTCGACAGTTTATCAATTTATTGTACATTTCTTGAATAGACCACGAAATAATTAATTATAATTTTAATTACAAATATAAATTCATCGGGTTAAATAATTCATTTTTTTACCAACTTTTGGAAGAAAAGTCGCATAAAATTGAGTTTTCTTTACGTTTTGCGTTATGAGCAGTATGGAAATAAGATTTACTTAAAACGTAATTTATTATATATATATATATATATATAGTGAGAAAGAGAGAGACCTATTTATAGACTGTTTGGCTCGAAAATTTCCAAAACCACTAAATCAATATCACTGAAATTATGATATACTATAGTAATGTATAAGTTTATAACAGAAAACAGCCGTAATTTTAGGTTATATTTACTGTATACAAATGTATTTTTCATACGCGTTTATGCAGTAAGTCAGTGGTGATTGAGTTGAAACTTGATGCTTATGCATATAGTCTACTTGTTAATCGAAAGTATATAGTACAGTTTACTCTGAAAACAGTGTTGAACTTATGACTGCAAAATAGTGAGGGCGTAAAAAAACCACAAACCCGTGATAAGAACAAAGAAAAAATTTCGGGTAATAAGACATATATTTATATATTTGCATATCTCATATCGATATAGAATCAAGTAAGATTTTCTTTCTGAAAAAAATTAACTAATAATTTATCATTTTTCAAACCTTTTTTAAATAAGAATATTAAATTTTTTTAGGTTAATATAAAAGTGATTGGGAAATAAAGTAAGGTCACACTTAATCCGTTATCTATTATTATTTGTTATGAAGTGATCAGTACATCTTCAAACTCATTGGTAAAAATACAACGCAATCCTAGAATTAGGATCAGCAATCTGTGCTAATAATTGGCTAAATTTTCACTGTTACATCAAGGGCATTGGAAGGGGAATTAAATGTAAGAACATTGTTTCGTTTGAATAGATCTTTAAAAAAAATTGGGTATTAAATTAACGCGGTGTATTATATTTATTAAAAGAAGGAAAGCATTTATTCTATAAAAAATTTAATTTCTATTTAACTTTACAAACGCAATAATTAATTTTATTTCGTAGAGTGTTGTTTACTTAAAATAATGTTGTTATTTTATATATTTAGTAATAGTGAATACATTTTTGAAAAACAGAAGAATTTTTGGGTTATGTTATTAAGAAAAGTTAATGTTATTCTCGTACTATGTGACTAATTTCCAGCAACAGAAGAAAAATTGAATTAGTATGATGATGATATGGAGACGATGGAAGGATCACACAAAAGTGAGAGGAAGTGCTAGGGAGTTTCAAGATTTCAGGAAGCCGACCGAGCGTATACCAGGAAAACTGACTAAAATATTGTATGTATTAAATAAATAATAAATTACTATAAGTAAAAATTAAGAAAAAATTCGCTTTTTAACGTATAGTGTAAGGATCCATCAATTAATTACGTAAGCATGAGGTATAGGAAGGTTAAAAATCTTACTTCACCTCCTCTTGTAAGACTAAAATATAGTTTTGTAATTTTTTAAGATATCCCGAGAGAAACTTACGGATTATTTTCCTTGTGATTGTAAAAATATAATTAAAATAAAAGAGGAATATTATAGAAATTTTGTAATATACAGAATGATTCAGGAAGAAAGGGAAATAAGTTAGAACCTGAATCTAGAGCTAAATAAGGAAAAAAAATCATACAAACACATTTTCAAAAACGCTTTATTCGAGTTTACGGCTAGCGAAAAATTTCTTTCGAATTTCAGTTCCCTCAGTGAAATGAGGTCGTACTGAAATTTTAATGCATTATGTAAGGGGTAAACTTGATGTTCTCTTATGTTTTTTACCTGAAAAATCGTCTAAAGCAGGTTCAAGAACTGTATTTCACTAGTTTTCATGATAACTAGAGAATAAAAAAAAAAAAAAAATCGGTGAAAAACACGTTTTTTTATGTTTAAAGTACAGTAAATGCGTAAATCCTATTATCAAAACTTGTAGAGAATTTAATTCTGAGAATACTGATGTAATACAGTTTATAAAAAAAAACAAACAACAAATCAACTTTTATTATTAAAAACAAACCAGAACAATACTTAAACAGTTTAATGGTTGTTTAAAAAGTTGTTTTTAGTACAATAAATTTACCTTTACAGTAAATTAAGACCTTTGAAAAATTAGGTTGGCAGTACTGACTAAGTTTCGAAATTAATTTAATTACTACTGATTGTTGTCATGACATTGTTGTTACGTGTAAATAATAAACTTTAATCTGTTGTTATTTTTGACATACTTTTGATTATGTTTGTTTTGTATTTAAATCTTTCCAACTGAATGTAAATTTTAAAAAATGAATTCCGCTTTGAATTCTTCGTTTTTAAAAATACTGCGTCTCTTAAATCATGCAAAATATGCTAATATGAAATCCTAACACTAAGGGATAGTTTTTGTAAAAATATATATATATATATAATTTTGCATCTGAAAATAATTGAAGGAAAATTTATTAATATGAAACGTTTTTAGTTCTCAGTTTTATTAAATAAAGAAATAAACAATATATAAATTTTTCTTATTGCGGGATTTAGTACTAGATTATTAGAAAAGTTATTAATTAACTCCATAATATGTTATTATTTTTTTATTAATATTAAATAATATAAATAGTATAATTTTATTACATTATATAATATTTAATTTTCTGGAAAACGAAAACATCTATTTAATAATTATTATTTGTAAACGAAAATTAACAATATAAATTAACTAAAAAAATGTCATGATAATGACCTTAATGAAAGAGGTGTATTGCCAGGTATCTCACGGTGATTATAGTGCGAGAATTTAGGGTAATATAAAAGATCATTATGAGAATTGTAGACTATTCGCTTATTAAAATTAATAAAGATTTCTGAATTATCAAATACAGGAAGAAAGAAGGTTAACGTAAGATTTTTTTAAATTTCACAATCCTTATATTTTAATTAGTTCATTTAAACAATAATAACCCATTTAATAATCAATGCAATTTTAACTACTCATATGTAAATTCTTACCGATTTTTGTGTGGTTTTAGGCTTCTATTAATTCATTTTAAGGTTTAAATATTAATTATTTATTTTAAGTAATGAGTAAGAATAACAAAAGACCATTTTTACTTCCCTGTTCGAAGTAAAGGAAGTATTATGATCGCGAATATCTATTTTGGCTAGTTTCGTCGTGACGTCTGTATGTACGTAGATATATATCTCGTATAACTCAAAAACGATTAGCCGTAGAATGTTGAATTTTTTTGGTTTAGGATTGTTGTAACATCTAGCTGTGCACCTCCTCTTTTGATTGCCCTTTTTAGTTTTCTTTTTGGAAACTAAAATGTCCGAAAAAGCCCAAAATCCAAATATTTGGATTTTGGAATTTTTCTTAAGTGCAGTAATAAGCCCTCGCTGAGAGCTTTTCAACGATATATCGTAAGTGGTACTTATTTTTGCTGGTTCCAGAATTATAGCCAAATGAAATTTTAATCAATGAAATATTTGAATCTTAAGAGGGGAAGGCACATCGGTTCGAATCCGACTTCATTTATTTTTTTAAACTTTTTTTTAATTTAAATATATTGATTTATTAATTATTATTAACATCTGATCGTAAAAAAAAATATTTACATTAAATAATAATTAAATTATAGCAATAAAAAAAAAACTGAAAAAATTAGAAGTTGTTAGTAAAATAAAATTGTTTGTACTTTTCCTTTTAAAAAATGTGTATATGTAATTTAATAGTCGTAAAAGGAAGTCATGTGGTGTCCACGTCAGATTTTTTCTAGAAATGTAACAATTTTTTAGAAGTTTGTTTGAACAACTAAATTAAGATCTCAGAATGTTTATATTTATATGTGTATTTCTTTTCTCAAACGTTATCTATTTTATTAACTTCAGTTTCTTTTTTCTCAATGGTTTTTTTTTATCCCTTTATAACCAAATGTATAATGCATATCCCTTTATTCCCAATATCTTCATATAAGATCTATCAACTAAATTCGTCTCTTTATTAAATTCTGTTTCAATTTCTCCTCCTGTTCCATTCATACTAAGAAATCTTTATTTTGTATTTATTTACCTAATCATTTTCAGTATTTGTCTACAGAGGCATTTCAATTGCCCTTTCCCATTTCATTTTGTATGTGTGTGTGTGTGTGTGTGTGTGTACATTAGGCGACTGCATCAGTATAATATTTACAAAACTTCGTCTTAAATTACTGATATTACGCTTTATAATTCCTTTTTAAGCTTCAAACGTATCGATAAGTATAAAACATAACAACTTTTACTACATAAAAGTATACTTGAAGGTTGTCTTGTCCTAACTATTATGTGTCAACAAAACCATTTACCAACATTTTTTTAAGTTGAACAATGGAATATAATTTTTTTTAAATTTACTGTATTATTATTTATAATATGTATTTGTATTTTATAAACTTTTAATATTATATAAATTAAAATTAATGTATAGTTCTCTCTAATAATCCAATGTAGCTACATTTAATCATTTTTTTACATTATAAAAACGGATTAAAATTATTTGAAGATGTGAATTTAATGCGCTTTTTACGCTAAATAAATAATCCTTAACGTATTTGTAACTAACGAAAAACTTATTAATGTATGTCTTTTTAATGAAATTAAACTCATAATATACGCTGTAGTAGATAAGTAAGATACATCTGGTTTTTTCTTAACAGAAAATATAATGGTATATATTTACTCTATTAAAAAAAGAATATTTTAGTCATTAAAAAGTAGCCTTCCATAAATTAAATAAAAAAGACTAAATTATATAAATAACTTCTTTTTTTAAATCGTCAGTCTATCACATATTTTTTGTAAAAGAATTACAACGATAAATAATTACGTTAATAATAAATAATAAGAACCAGCTTTTATATTTACTGCAGATTGAATAATAATAATGATAGGCCTTCTATGAACAGTTGCATGCTTGGATTATTGAAATTCATCACCAATATTCGTTTAAGTTGAATATAGAATTCGGAAATGTTGGAATCGTCGGTGATGTTTCATGTCAGGTAGGCCTTAAAATATTTGTACGTAAAAAGCTAGATAACTTGCTGCAGAGATACTAGTAAAGAAACTCAATCAGAAAAGCTTCTGTTACGATGAAAATAAGTTTATGAAAATTTCTAAAACAATTGAAACGTAATTATTACCGGGGATGAATACTTCGTGTAATGATTTTGATAGAAGGGTAGAACTTATGAGAATTTGTTATTCGTTGCGTAGATTCTCATTTCTTTACCTCAGTTATGCGGTTCATTAAGCATATTTAAAATTAATTGGTCCACTAATCAGTTATAACTGTGTTTGTTAGTCTGTTGAGAATTCCTTATATAATTAGGAAGAAGGAACTTAAAGTATCTAGAGTTAATATTTCGTTTAATCTCAGAAAAAAAATAGTAGACGACGAAAGTATAATAGTAGATTCATTTTTTTAAGATGTTAAATGATGTCATTATTCGCAGACGATTAAAACACTCTTTATTTAACAATCGATCATATCCAGTAAGTTGGAGGAGCTTCCTTACTATGCTCTTCAGGTTAGAGAAAATTTTTAACCAAACTTCTCCTGAATAATTAAGATACTCTTAAGAAAAATTAAAGACCATTACTTCTTATGATTTGACTTCAATATTTATCGTTTTGGAAGAAACAGAATTTTCTTCAAATCCATATACCGTCCAAGATGTCGATTGAAAACTCAGTTGACTTTTATAAATAAGAAAAACCTTTTTTGGTAAAAATGTGTGGTTTAACCTTGTCACAAATGAATAACAACAGAAAAACTATACGTTGAATAATTCATTTGATAAGTATAGAACACTCAATAATAAACTACTTTGTTTATTATTTTTCTATTCATAACTGTTTTTTCTTCTTTTTTTTATTAATAATTGAAAAAACTAAATTTTAATACATTCTTTGAGTAATATATTAAGGTCAAATCTCTTTCGTATTTATTTATAGTCGTCTGTGCTGAACAGACAGAAATATTTATACTTGCATAATTATCATATAATTACTGCATGAGCAATAAAATGAGTACATTAGAAAAAATTATCTTTATTACGTCGACGTAGAAGTACACTGGTTGACTAATACTTTTAGCCTATAGGCTTCGGTACTTTTTCCTGTTTAGCCTCCGGGAATTACCGTTCAGGTATTACTTCAGAGGATGAATGAGAATGATATGTATGAGTGTAAATGAAGTGTGTAGTCTGGTACAGTCTCAGTTCGACCATTCCTGAGATGTGTAGTTAATTGAAACCCAACCACCAAAGAACACCAGTATATACGATCTAGTATTCAAATCCGTATAAAAATAACAGCCTATACTAGACTTGAACGCTGGAACTCTCGACTTCCAAATCAGCTGATTTGGAAAGACGCCTTCACCACTAGACCAACCTGGCGGGTTTAACCTATAGGCTTGGCTGTAAGGCCTACATCCTGTTATAGCAGGATGTAGGCCTTTTAGCTTTTGAAATAATTATTGCTTATACTGCTAAAATCTTTCTTCCATGTTATCAATAATGAGTATCACGCACTGGGGGTGATAAAAAAACTGCAATTTGATTGCGATCTTTTTTTTTGAGTTCATTTTTTTACTGTAGATAAAAAGAAATTGCTATAGACGTAAATAGAATTTTAAATAAATACATTTCCTTTATTTAATTTATAATATTACACTTTGCCTTTTTTTATACTAAAATAACAATTAAAAAAAATTTGATGATAATTTGATTGCTATAAAAACTCAGAAGAATTATTAAGTAATCAGAAAAATTAGAAACTACCAGATTAAAAAGTAATAATAATTTCTTAAGTGCAGTGTTACAAGAATATCATCTATGTTTAATTTAAATCTACGCTGTAGAAAAACAAATGAATGTTCACAAATATTTTTTGCGTTTTACTTTATTTACACTTTTCTAAACAATGAGACTAAGTAAATTGTTCAGAGTAATAATGACATTAAAGGGAGGCATTCAGTGATAACTTCTAAGACAATATAAAGGTTTAAACAAAGTATAGCACAATAAAAAGTACAACAAATAAAAATATAACTAAGCATAAAGTACAAACAATTCGACAATTAAACTGTTAAGAATTAAAAAAAATTAAATGGTAGCATAACACAGGAATACAATAAAATTAAATGGTTAACAGAATAAAACAGTATAAAAAATATTTTTAAAAAATATTAGAGTCGCTTAAATCCATCTTAATTAAAAATGTGGATAAAATAAAAAGTGTTGAATAAAAAAAGTATCACAAATTTTGTTGTGTTGTTCACAGATATGAAAAAATTATTATAATACAATGTATGTATAAGCAAGAACATGTGCAAAAATATGTTTATGTGAAAGTGCGTGTTTGTTTGTTTGTGTGTGTGTGTGTGTGTGTGTGTGTGTGTTTGTGTTGGGGGGATGTATATAATTTTGTACTTTTTTATGTATTTACGGTTCATCTAGTTCCTGATGACCTCAGAATTACTGAAAATCTTTTAAATTTTAGCTTTAAGTATTTCAGTAATGATATTGATTTATTTATATTTAAATTTATTATTTCATTCAAATATCAAGGTGTTTTAATATTTCATCACATTATAAGTAATTCATAAGAATTTTTTATTTTGTTATAAATTGAAATCAGACATTTAAATTTTTTTTTTTTTTGATTATTTAAAAATATATATAAATTTAAAAAGTTTGTATAATAATTTTATTGCATTGGTAAAATCATAATTAAAATGAAAGAAATAAAAACTATGAAGGACAAATAGTAACCTCGTTATCCTGTAAATTTAAGAAAGTTACACTAAAAAAAAAAAAAAAAAAAACACCAAAAAACGATAATGGAAAAAAAGAAAAAATATTCAACCGTTTGAATATATACGTATATTTATTTTCTTTAAATACGGTAATATGTCACGGTCAGTTTCAGTCACTTCTTAAATTTTTTGTACAGACATATAAACAACAGTAAATACGTCAATACGTAATTCATTAAGCGAAATATTCTCCATTTAGTAAAGGTACATTTATAATCTAAAATCTATAAAATTATCTTTTATTTTACTCTCCGGGATTTAAAGTAGTTTATCCAGAAGATGTCGATATAATAGCGCATGCCAGAAGTTCATTATCAATAAAAATTGACCCAACAGGATTCTCTTTTAAATCTATTTCTGAAAATTCTGAGTTCCCATAAGTCTAATAGTATAAAAATTTTCCGTTTTAGTTATGTGCAATAAATTATACGAGTTTACACGTGCCGACATCTATCTTGATTTCTATCTTAGGAACGCTTTAATGAATACTCAAGAATTCGGAGCAGTAAACCATTATGTAGATAAAAAGTACATATATACTTTCTTTTTTATATATATATATATATATATATATATATATATATATATATAAACTTAAGTGTAATTTAAGTTAATTTTCCTCTTGATTGGATAAAATTCGATATAATAAGACATATTTTACTTAAAAATATTATCTTGATTAATCTCTTAGGTTAACCAATTAAATTCACTGTTTTACTTAGAATTCTCTAAGCTTCCTCAGGTGACAACACACATTCATACACACATCATACAGAATTATCTTGCAAACTCTAGAATGAAATTTATATTTATATAAACATATTTATTTAATTTATAGTGAGTTTATTTAATTTATTGGTTAACCCAAGAGATTAATAAACATAATATTTTTAAGTCATGTTATTACATATAGACAAATTTCTCTGTGCGTGCGTGTGTAAAATTTGATCATTAATATTTTCTTTTCGATTTATATATTTTTTTTTTTTTTGAGAAAATCTCTACGAAAAATGAATAAAAAATTGATAATTGAAATAAATTTATTAATTTGAAACAATTATTAAAATTTATTAAAAACAATTAATTTGAAATTTATTAATTTATTAATTTGAAACATATTTACAAAGTGAAATAAGTAAGTAAAAATTTTATTTTGACTGTATATTAATACATTATAATAATTACGTCATAAATGGGTAGATACGCTACTATATAAATAAAAAAAAAAGAATTTCCTTATTATTTGTCTGGATAGATCAAGGGAGACTATGGTAAAACATTGATTAGAACAGCATCACAATATACATAACCAATTATAGAATAAAAATTAAATATCAGTAAAGTCGATGTTAATTATTTATAGTATAAACCCGTCAAAAACATTAAGATAAAATCATGAAGATACTACATACAAAAAAAAGTTTCTAATTAATTCACAACGCAGAAGGTGCTAATAAAAACTATTTGAGCACATATTTACATACAAGTAGAACTTGATACATAAAATTCTGGATTTTTTGAAGTAGATTTCTTAACGTAGGCTGAGAACAGAGGAAAAAATGAGCATTATGAAAAAGCGTCACGCAAACTGATTCCCCTACTATTCCTACCGCGTGTGATGCAATACAAGCTGACCAGCTAGTATAGAAAACTCTAGTACAGAAAACTCGTGCTCCAATTTAGTTTTCTGTTTTCTGTTTTTTATCTATATTTCATTGTTAGTTCATATTTCTTATTAATAAAAAAAAAGACCATTTGTGTATATAGCTTATACGTTATTTTACGCCATTAATAATTCATATAATATTTCGTAAGAAGCTTCGCTTCTCTTGTGTCCACGCTTTAAATTTAATAACGATTGAGTAAAAAGATTCACTGATAAACTGATATTATTTCTATAAAAGAACATTTATTAAAAATTATATTCGAAACCCTTTCTTGTAAAACGAAATGTTCTGTTGAATTGCACAAAGATTGTGCGGTTTGATAAAGGTTGATATTTTTATTTTAAAAGAATAAGTGACTATTATTTTTCTTTTAACGAAATACGTAAATGTAAACAAACATTCGATTAAGTTAAGATGATTAATTTTCTAAATCAGTTTGCCTACCTGATTAAAGTTTATAGGCGCCAAAAAAAATATATGACAATACATATTTGCGCTTCGGATATTCGTTCTCACTTTCTGAGACTGCCTAAAAGATGATATTATACTTCAGACCGAAATGTGCGTAAACATAACAAATAATAATAAGTTTTTTTTAGAGCTTCAAAGGAAAATAATATGTATATGGATATTATACAGTGAAGATATTCGACTTTATGAAAGCTTCCAAATTGTGCATAAAGTAAATAGAATGTTATTGATCTTTTGAAGGTTCGATACAATTTTATTAGTTAGGAAATAAGTTAAGAAAACTCTTCAATTTAAAATACTTTAAATCGAATCATAGTACTTTTCCAAGACTTTTACTACTAAAACTATTAAAAAGAAACTTAAGTAAGGAAAATTATTTTCTTGTTATTTTCATGTTAATTATTCTAAGAAGAACTGTTTTAATGATTTAACAAAAGAAATAGGAGAGTTTTAAAAGGAGATTTTAACAGAAAACTTTCATGAGGTAAACATTTTGGCACTGATAAAACAAATGTTTTTTAAAAGTCATTGCCGCATGTAACTCATTAAAATACTTCCGTTTACGTTTGACACATGTAAATAAAGATAAAATTTAACAGCCTTTGTCCTTCAGTTCACTGAAAATATTTAATTCAGCACATCCCAGAATTAAAAAATAAACGTTTAATGATATTAAAATTTTATATATAAGTTTGTTATGGTTATTTTTTTACCGCTGCAATTCCAGGTTTTCTCGGAACGCAGATGTAACTTACAGAAATCTGTTGGCCGGATTAGGAATGGTTATATTAACCCAACCTTGAATGGTTTGTTGCAGGTACGTTCCACTATTATTTGGAATTGATTAAAACAAACACTGTACTAGGTGATTTTTGGGCTAGGCCCTTGAGCTCTTTGATAATGTTTAGAGTGGCATATCAAGATTATTTAATCACACATACATTATGTATGTGAGTATGTGTGTTTACTGTGCTTAATACAATAGAAATTCTGTTTATAACATTATTATAAAGTTTATGTTTATGTATTAAAGTTTATGTTTGTAAACTAGTTGACCTTATTTCTCTTATCTTTGCTGACACCTGCTTGAACCAGGAGACAGCCCAACATATGAAAATCAGATGGCCAATTGAAATGGTTATATTAATTTAACCTTATCAAATTCATACAACGATTTGTTTATATTAGTCTCAGACAAGGTATTTTACTTACATCAGTTGAAAAAAGTTATTAACGTAGTTGAAATTGGCTGTAGCATAAAATCAATGTATACAGAGCTGTAGTTTATAGCGTAAAACGTATTAAAATTAAGTATATTAATACTTATTACATATTACTTATTAGTATTAGCATAAACAGCTATATACAGAGTCAAACAGATTCAGAAATATTGTATATTATAATTGTGTTTTTTATTTCAAAGTAAACAAAGTTCGAGGAGCACGATCTTTTTTCGAATTTTCGGTATTCAGAACAAATCAGAATCTGAATCTTACTCAATACCAGTTAGTTTCAAATAATTACGTTCCATTTTATGCATGTAGATCTTCCGCATTATTGTTTGGCATGTTATTTATGACAATTTAGATTTATAGATATTTTTATGCTATTGCTTATGGTAATAATTACATCTTTAGCTTAGTTATACGTTTTAAATATAATTTGAATATACCTCTACAATTCAAGTTAATTATTACCAAAAAAAAATAATAATTAACATTAATTTTCTCAGATAAAAGAAAAATGATTTTAGCCTGACTTTCAAAAATCTTTGACGTTTAATCTTTTGCAACATAGCCCAAGTTAATTCGTAAATAAACAGGTCTGAATGGAACCTGAATCATTTTTTTCCATCAAAGATAAATATTTGATTAGATGAACATAAATTTTTATTAGGTGTAGGAGTGTTGTGGATACCGGCGTTATTTGGTGATTGGATTTCAATTAACCACACTTCTCAAGAGTGGTCACCTCAGAAACTAAACAGAAAAAAAGAGGTGAAGAGTGTTGCCAACATAAGAAATTCAAATGTTTCGTTTTTAAAAATAATTATTCGGTTATCAAATATAATATTTTTATCTGAAAGATTAAAATTGAATAAAAATCAAGTGGTAATTATTATTTTTTTTTTTTTTTTGAGGTTTTTTAGGGGCATCGACTACTTTGGTCATTAGCCCCATCCCACTTCAAAAAATAAAAAAATAAAAAAAGGATTCAATATTTCACATTTTCATGTGTCGAAAAAATGATCAAAATTTTACTTTTTCTTATAACTCCTGATCCACTAAATTACGTTCTAGGCTTTCCTTTCGGCCATCCTTTTATGCGTTTCTCCATTCTTCTGACGCCCTCATCCTCTGATGACAGCGTATCTGAGGCCTCAGACGTGGCATCGTCTTCCTCTATTTCGGATACCAGTGACGTTCTTCGGCTGACGTCAGTTGATAAAACTTTCGCCGGTGCTGTTAGCATCTTTGCTAGCGAATCTAAACTTATAAGCGATGATGTCTCCGCGGCGGATGAGCCGGACTCTATCTCTACTGCAGTACTGGGTCCAGCTGAAATAGATGCTCTCACCGAAGCTGATCTTTGCGCTTTTGGAGGTTCTATTGGTACAGGTTTTATTTCATCTGCGTCTGGGGCTTTTTCTATAATAACTTGCACCTCCATTTCCGCAGATTCAGATTTTTTTTGTCACAATTTCTTTAAACTTGTGACTAGGCGACGGAGTGATTCGTTTCTCTTTGCTGGATAAGTCAAGATTTTTAATTCCCACACAAGTTGGTGACTTTACAATCGCAGATTTAGTTGGTTTTTTAAACGGCGCTGGTGTGTCTTTCATGTCAACGGCGTCAGTCCGGGGATGAGCCTTCTCATCTTTACTTTGTTTTCTCTGATGAGTCGACTCAATCTTTGAATCAATGATTCTTTCAATCATTGTCGCAAGATTTGGTGCCATCGTGTTAAGCAACTGCTCCACATTAATTTTAGATGTGGAAGGGGCAGCCGCTGCTTCTGTGTAAGAATTCGATGGTCGTGGTGTACGTTGACTGACTATTTTCTTCGCTTCAGGATAACTGACCTTCTGAAGCGTTTTACTTCCTGAATCGCTGTCTCTAAATTATACGTAGGGCAGTTTCTTGAACGGCAATTGTGATGCCATTTACAGTTAACGCAGGTTGGATGGTCTTTACATGGGTCACCCTCATGTGTTTTCTCTCCAAATATACATACATATTTCCTGCACTTCACATCTTGCTGCTGTGTGTTCGAATCGTTGACACTTAAAACATCTCATCGGCTGCGGGATGAAAGCTCGTACATCAAGCCGATGGATGCCAGCTCGTACCTTTTCAGGAAGATTCGGCCTATTAAATGTCAAAACATGCGAGGCCGAAGAAATAATCTCACCATTTCTTCTCATAGTAAGTCTGCGATATTGAGTCACTCCCTGACTTGACATTTCTTGTACAATTTCTTCTTCTGTACAATTAAGAAGGTCGCGACAAACAACAACTCCTCTGGATGAGTTCAGTGTGCTATGTGGTTGGAAAGAAACCGCAAATTCACCGATCTTCTTCAACGCCAAAACTTTCTGGCTTTGCATGTCGTTGATGGTTTCGACATGCAATCCATTAAAAGTTTTACGAATTTTCTTGACAGGACCACCAGCACAATTAGTAATTTCTCTTGCGATTAGGAATGGACTAACTTTTTGAAAGTTTCCATTCTCCTTAGTAATAATTAAAAATCTTGGCTTAGGTGCGCTATAGCCAAATAGACTTTTCTTTAATTCTTTACTGATTCTATCAGCATCTTTCTTTATCTTATCAGATTCTTTACTTTTTTTCCTCTTCGTTTGTGGCGAATCGGAGGTTTCTAAACGAGGTTGTTTACGTGCACCCTCTGCCACGTTACTTTGTTCAAGAATGTTCATGAACATATATCCCTTCTGTAGCAAGGCTAGCCGCCGGGGTACACCCCCACTCCAGAGCTACTAACCTTGGAGGTCCGATCCGGTACTCCGGTGGAACCGGCATATGTCCTGGCAGAGAGCGGATGCGCAGTCTCTGCACTGACCCCAGGCTCCTACTCACAGAAGCTTTCAGAGCTCCCATGCACTGACCCCAGGCTCCTACTCACAAAAGCTTTCAGAGCTCCCATGCACCGACATACATGGACACCATTGCTACATGTTTGCCATCGCAGGGGGCATGTGGACAACGGAAGGGTCTCCTTTACACCTGCAATAACATTGACCCTGGCCGCCACATCGCCAGCTCTAAGTTTGGTATGTGTCCACTTCCTAATCAATAAATTGTTCATATCCTACAGGTAGCCGAAAAATCCAATCCGTCTGTTGACCTGAAGAAGGAGATAGGTCAATAAAGTAATACATCCGAGGAATTTACTCGGAGCCCCGTTAGCCAGCTATATGTATTGTACATAAGTACAGCTGTTGCCGCCCTGAACGTGGAACGTAGATGTTGTGTTCCGGACGTGGGGATTACCTACCTCAGGGCATTATTGTTATTATTGTTATTATTTATATATATATATATATATATATATATATATATATATATATATATATATATTATATAATTAAATTAAAATCCAATTTGTGAATAAAAGTTAAGTATTCACAATTTTTTTTTTAAATAAAATTTATTATAAAGGTAAAAATGATGTTTTAAAATAATAAACTAAAATTTCTCAAATTATTTGTGTAATAAATATTTTTTAGATCTATATACATGTTAAAAGTGTGATTAAGAATGAAAAGAGTTTCCGGTACTTTAAGATTTCCTTTGTCAACTAGGCAATTTATAGGGATATAAATTATATTCACGTTAAAGTTCTTTTAAGTGATTAATTAAAAATAAAAGTTTTAAGATTGTTTGTGGGCATATTAAATAAAAACTTTTCAGCGTATGAAAATTGGCATGCCTTATTGGAATTCTAACCGATGACCTGAATTGAAGGCTGAGACAATACCATTCTGTCACACATATATGTATGTGCATGTTTCTTTTTTTAAATATAAATCTTTACTGATCTAGATTCTGTTAACAAGTTTTGATTATATTACATTTTTTTACACAACACAATAATTAATTTTAACTATCTGTTTTATTTTAATAAACATTAGTGGCATCGAGTGCTATGGTCATTAAACACTGATAAATATCAAGTTTTATATGCAGTAAAACTTCACTCACAAGTTTGAAATTCGATGATTTAAGATAATTTATTTTTTAAACGTGACTTTGTCTGTTGGTATATTACTGTATTTTAAATTACCTGGATGCTAACTACTAAAATGCTGCAACGAATGTTGTGAAATAAACACTCAAATTGTATGAAAATTCTCTGTATGACCTTAACTGGGATTCACTTTGCATCATCTATTTTATTTAACCAAGTTTTTAAATATAAATGCGAAATATTTAGATATTAGTGTATAACCAAGGATGATTAATTAAAGTGCTATAAAACATCTTTGTGTTTGCGTAACTACGTATGTGATGTGTAAGTTTGTTTATGTGAGGCAAGAGCGCATATGTGTAAAAAAGTTGGCATTCATTAAAAATTAACATAAAGAATACAAATTATTTTAAACACACCACATTAATTGAATAGAAATTGCATAAAAATAACCTGTATAAGGTTATGAGTAAAGACCGGATTATATGCACATAAAACGTTTAAAAGACGCATGCAAATATGCTTGAAGAATACTTAAAATATATATGAAAAATGTCAAGTATGCAACTTTAAATAATGAAAAAATAATAATTTTTATTTTCTTTTAATTTCTAAATCAGCATACAATTAGTGTTGTTGAATAATATATTGATAATTAACAATTATTTAACATTTTGTTACTTTTGTAAAGTAAACAATCAGGTACTGTCCCGAATGTTCGGTAATGTGTCTACGATCACTCACAAACATTTTTATAAGTGCAAAAGGATCGTTGCACATCCACTGAGGTAACTGGGCAGTATTTGAATCTGGGTGCTATGTTACCACTTATTGTTTCTGACAAAAGTTCACCCGTCCCATTATTAAAATTATCAATTTGATACAAAGGTTCAAAGCCTGTGTTATTGTTTAAAATGTTTTCAAATTTTTCTTTAAGTTTACACGGGAATAACTCGGACAATGCGGAGTTCATTTGGTGGATTTTATACATTATCTGAATAGATTCAGTCATCGCCAAACCTTGAGTTTCAAGTTTTTTAATATTCACAGGTATGTGGGAAAAATGAGTGCTAATCACTGTTATGATTTTTATTTTTAATACTAAAATCGTTAAATACTTCCTTGGACCTACAAACTAACATAGCCTCTGCACATCAAAGTCGTTTACTACACCTTTGATGGTCTCGAAATATTCATTGCTTTAATCCATGTTCACCTTCGGGTGAACAGTTCGGGAAGTAAAGGCACATTTGGCAGTTTTTCTTTATAGGCCTTATTGCGACCAGATGCCTTAAAAACGCTTTTTTTTGTTGATGAAATAAGTTTATTTACATTCCCAAACGTGGATAGTACTACTTCAGCGAATCGATATACTTCGTGAACAAAGCAGGTCACATGAATCAAATTGGGATAAAATACTTGAAGGGCTATGGCTGCCTTGATCATACAGTGAGCAGCATCTGAGAGAAATATAAATACTTTTTCATCTGCAGAAGTTTCAGGAAATATTTTTTAATACGCTCATTCATAAATCTGGCGATCGTAGAATGATTTGTCTTTTTAAGGTCTTTGTAGGCCACTAAATAGGAAGAAGGAGGCTCTAGTTTCAATGCACCTAAATTAAATTCTCAGTGTTACGGCCACAACTGTCGGTAGTTTCGTCAGCTGAAATCCAAATAATGCTATCCTTGAGTTCATTGCTTATTTCTTCCAGAACATGTAGATAAATTGTTGGTAGTAATCTTTATGCAATGTTGATTCATCTGCTATATTTTGATTCAAGCAATATTTTCGTATTTTTGAAGGTAGGATTTGTAAGTTTGTGAAAAGGAATATTACTTGTAAACAATGCTTAACATAAATCCATGCTAAAGTGAGTTTTTTGTTTACTTTTGGAAGTGAAATCACTACTACTAGCCGCTGTTTTAAGTTATTATTATGGGCATTTCTTTTGCAATCTTTTGATATGAAGATTTGTCTTGATGTGCTGGTCTATTTGAAATTTTATTGTGCAGTTTGTAAGTTATATCTCAGCTGTTTATTAACCGATTTCAACAAATAATATATTTTCTTTAAAATAAAAATCTTAATATGTTGTACAATAAAACTTAATTCCATAAAACTAATATTTATGGAGTTATTAATGATATATATATATATATATTTATCACAAAACGTAAAATTTATTTATTTTGAAGATGTTCTTGGATATATGTTTACCAAATTTTATTAAAGTATCTCTGTTCTTAATTTTCTATCGAAAAAAAAACAAAATGTCGAGAGAAAATGAAGCTGAGATAGAGTACTTGTCCTTGTTGCTTGCATTACTACTATGCCTAGGAAGATATTAAGGAAGATTCAGTTTAAAAAATATGTAAAAAGTTAAATGATTTTTAAGTTAAAAACTTTTTCGATTTTTGGAAAGGAGGAATTTTAGGGCAAATTTTTTTGTTGAAATTATAAGATAAGCATCCACGCTTGTACTGAGTTTAATAAGAAGTGGGGTTATATTCGCAAAAGTTTGAGAAAATTGACCTCAAAAACTCACAATCCTCTGAAGACATTCGCCAAAATCTTATCAACAAATTGGTCTATATAACTGAGTATTTGTACAAAATTTCATCTAAATCAATTAATATACTCAAAAATTATTAAGCTTCAAACACACCAACGCATTTACATACGTATGTTCAAACATTATCTCCCACTTTTTTTGGTTTTTGGGGTCGCTTGTTCATGAAACCTCAAGAAATGCAAAAAACCCAGACCCTGTTTTTTTTACTAATTGCTCTACTTTCCTTCTTGCAGCATAAATCTAGAGCTATGATGCCAGGAATGTAAAAGTAGGTCTATTATTTTAAAATTTAGTTTATTATTTTTTCGGTTTTATTTATCTATCTTTTATGTTTATATTATTTTATTTTTATTTAAAATTTTGAAGTTGCTGGCCCTTCAAAGAAAAAAGTCTGTTAGCAAGAAATGCAAAGGCCCGAGAAAACTTCGTTTTTATGAAAATAACAAAAGAGTAGAGGGAATGATAAAAACTGAATATTTTCCAGAGTGAATTACCTAAATATCTGAATTCTACTAGGTGCAAATTATTATGCTGGAAATATAAAAAAAATATCCAATGATGACGAAAACAAAATTAATAATATCGTCAAAACATCTTTGTAGACAGTAAGTTTTCTTAGTATTTTTCCGTTATGCCACTCATATTCTATCGATAATAATTTATGTTTTTATATTTAATAATTATAATTTAAATAAATGGTGATGTTTAATTTACGTTAATATCGTATTTGCGACAACCAGAAATCTTTTATTACGTCTATAATCTCTTCGAAAACGTCGCCGGTCATGTCCTGATACCACTGGTACTCAGCCATATACAAACTGTAAATGGAGGTTTACTACCTAGTGCTTTCTGTTTCGCCATTTTACGCTCCCTCACAGTTTTACATTGGTTTGTGTATGTGCCCTACTTTTTGGATCACAAAGCTATATTTGTGGTTTCTCCCAACAAGTGTTAGACACTAGTAGCTTTTAGAGACGTGGAGGAGCAATACAAACGCCAATCAATCATTGAAAATGATAGATCACTCCTCGATGATATTTTCAGTAGCTTTTATTATTTTAGATAGAAAGTAATTTGTCGGCTACTACTAGAAGCAATGATTGCTTTGTTTTACGGAACAGCGCTTAAAATATCAACTATTTAAATATCAGAAGCACGCGATCATTATATGCGTCTAGTAGACATGTTTTCGTCAATTTCTATAGTAAACTCTTCACCACGGATTTTAACAGACGGACGTTGGGTTAACATTCTAATCCACATTCCTTTCATATAGCAATTACAATCTACTATTTTCTGTGTGACATATCTAGTCGTTGTTCGCATCAAGTAATGGAAATGATCTATTCATTTCTTTCATAAATGAATCTATCAACCGTGAGAAAAGATATGCGCGAATTTTCAAATTAATTATTTGCGTGCATGTTACCGTACGGCAAGATCTACGGTTTCAGTTCCATTGAATTCTATCTTCAAAGTACAGAGGCATTTCGTGTCCGGTTTTGTGTATCTGCGAAATAGGAAGAATTCCACGGGAATGAAAATGCGACGGTACTTTCTTCCATGGTTTCAGAGTTTCAGCGTTCATGATTGAAATTAAGAAATTTAAGAAGTTTAACTCTTTCGATTACAATTCGTATAAAACTGTACACAGCGACTACTAAAACCAAACTGATTTAATAGGTTATTTTTCTCGGAGAGAAAAAAAAAATGAAAGAAGAAGACTGGAACCTAGAGGTAGATCGAGAGCAACCATCATCAATAATGTTAAAGAAGAGATGGGCCTTGGTTCATATAATGACTTGAAGTGAGAAGCGGAGATGAGAGTGACGTGGCTAAATTGACGCTAAGGCGTAGCCTTTAGTGAATGATGATGATCTTTCCTGGATCTGTTGATTGATAAAACAGTTGGAAACAAATATTTTTGTTATATTGGTTACAAATTAATTCAATGGAATACAAATATATGACTCATAAAAATACAGAATAATAATGCAGTATGATTAAGTTATGAGGAAAAAGAGATATCTTTATTTATAATATTAGAAACAATAAACACATAGCTTGTTCGTTCCACCTACGTATTTGTTCTTACTGATCTGATCGGAGTGAACAAATATATTTTATAAACGCAACATCGATCGTCAATTCTATCTGTCTTGACTGCTGTCTTTTCGCACAATTTTCTAGCAGTGCAGGGAGGTAAAATTTATTCTCTTTTACATTTGTATATTATAACAAATTTTTTATTGTATTATTGTTAAAAGTTTGAGCCAGTTCTTTAGAAGCCGACTACTTTTCAAGATTTTTTAAGGAAAAAACGTTTTTGGTAGCCACATTTCTACCTGTTTTGTTTCTTTTTTTAGAATATCAAATAAGCATTTTCATAGTAAATCTAATTTTTTTTTTGTTATTGGCAATGAGGGTTGATTTCAAAACCTCAAAAAAGTTTTAAAAGGAGTTTAAAACTTTGTAAACTTGACCAAGTTTACAAAAAAAAGACTGGGCAAAGATTCTGAAGAACCTCAGTTTTAGTGCGATGAATAATAAAGAGCGTATTAAGAGGAAAATTGTTAATGAAACAGTTTAAAGATGGATGGTACATTTCACTCTTACGGATGAACTGACGATCGATCGTCAGTTTATGAAAGTAAATGTTGAAACCGGAATATATTTCTATTACTACATATTAATACTCAAATAAATTTTAAAATGCCCATCAAAATTGTAAAGTAGAACTACAGTATTAGAATTCGTATATCTTTCTAATTAAGAAACAGTTAATCACATGATTCAGAAAATTTTAGTAAAACGAATGGTGTTTCTTTATCATTTTCAGATTTTCGATCTCTTTATATTCACATTTCATATCGAGATGTGTATAATCTAACAAAATAATATAAAACTTCAAAGAGAAGAAAAAATAAATTAATAGAAATTTATTAAAGAAGAAATAAACGAAATCTATTGAAAATTTTATACGAATTTCAGATTAATTACAAATGAGCTGAATAAATAATTTTAAAAAATATATATAATAAACAGTAGGAAAAAAACATTTTTATTAATATTTTTTTAAAAATTGAATAAATATGGTTATACTCGTAAGATATTTTATTTATTTTGATTCCAAAATAGTTTAATTTTTAAATATATATCTTGCTAACGTAATTACGTTTCTGAGGTTATTTATTTATATTATAAATCTAATTGCTAAAATTGGAGTAAAAATTTATGTACCTGAAATATAATAGTTATAAAATTACTATATATTTATATATTATTTTTCTTAATTTTGTTCGTAATTAATTTTTTTGCGATAAATAAACTTTATCAAAAAGTTTATTTAACGATTTTATTTCTTTTTAAAGATTTCCTTGTGCATGTAAAGATTTAATTTATTTATTAGTACAAATAATTTTAAGTAAATAAATTTAAATATAATTTTCTTAATCTGTTTTTTATCAGTAACGTATGTACTGAAATAAAAATCTTTGATTATAGGGCAAATTTCTATTACGCTATAAGTTGAGCAAAGTATACAGAGTGTTTCGAAAATGGTGGTTTGACTATAGTTTTTCGGATTCTAATAGTAAAACAAAATAAAAAATATCGTTAGGGAAAATAATAATTTCTCCTTCGTTCTCTCTCGGTCCTTCGTTTTGTTATTTTTATTAAAAATTTATATCTCAAGTTCGGATAGGCGAATCACATTAATATTTGGTAAGCGTCTTGGTAATAAAGTTTTAAAATTATAAAAAAATCAGGACTTAAATACCTTTGTAAATTACAAAATGGCGGCCATGTTTATTTTTAAATCCGTTATATCTCTATAAATATTAGTTTTATCAAAATTTATGTTATTTGCTAAAATATTAAACCTTTTATTATGAACCAAATTTCATTTTATTTTTTAAAAATGATTCATAAATAGCCGAGTTATGGTTGAAAATTGTTGTAATTTTGTGTGTTTTCATGTCCTCCACTTTACGCTCAATTCGATTGTTTTTATTTATTGTTAATTCTAGTATTGTAAATTAGTATAAAATAAAGTAATAATTTTATCTCAATAATAGACCTAATAATTATGACAAAAAATTACATCAGTTTTTTTCCAATAACTCGACTATTTGTTAACCGATTTAAAAAAAATAAAATGTAATTTTGTTCAAAATAAAAGACTTAATATTTTAGCAAATCATAAATTCTGATAAAACTAATATTTACGGAGATATAATGGATTGAATAATAAATATGGCCGCCATTTTGTAATTTGCGAAGGTATTTAAGTCCTGATTTCTTGCTAATTTTAAAACTTTATTACCAAGACGCTTAACAAATATTAATTTGATTCATTTATCCGAACTTGAGATATAAATTTTTAGATAAAAATAACAAAATGACGGACAGTGGGAAAATGAAGAGAAATTGACATTTTTCCTAAGAATATTTTTTGTTTAGTTTTACAAGTAGAATCCAAAAAAGTATAGCCAGCCCACCATTTTAGAAACACTCTATATTAATAAAAATTATAACTCGGTGTTTGCCTGTTACACCGACTATTTTGAGACTTTTAGACCCTGATTCCTGATCAGGGTCTAAAAGATTTATAACGAGTTAATCCCAACAACTAATGATTTTTAGCACTATGTGGTTTAAAAAATTACACAATAAAACTAAAAAAGGACAAAATTAATTACTTATTAACGAACGGTAGAATGTTGAAAGCGTAGTAAATGATTTAATTTAGGGAAAATGGGAAATATTTTAACAAAATCTTAAATTTTTAAATTGGAAGTTTCATAAAATTGTTAAAGTAAGATACGTAATGAAAACAGTTTTCATTTATATCACATCCTTCGGTAGGCGAATCAATCATATTAGCTGATTAGTCAGTCACTCCTTGAATGACTAGTGATTAATAATATCTCTGAATAATAGAGATATAAATGAAAATTTACGATTTAAATCTTATTTTATCAGTTTTCTTAAGAAAAATAATAAAAAGGGAATGTTATTTTATATTAATTATGTGTTTGTATGAAATCTATACATATATATATATTGGAAAAAAAAACGAAAAAATTGAAGTTTTTATTTTGAAAATTATCCGAGATGTCTTTTATGTATTTTAAAAATACCTAATCGTTTAAATTTTTCCTTTAAATGGTAACGTACGTCATACAATTCTAAACAAATTAATAAATCTCTTCAAAATTAATTATTTAATATTTTCCTTACTTTCGATTTGCCTAGTAGCGTATCATATTTCCGTCCATACTAATTTATTTCTAAATAAGGACAAAAAAGTTATTCGTTAGTAATTTTTTAAATAAAATAAACTTGTCAACTTGTTTGTTTATACGTGTTTGACATTGTAATCTTCTAAACTAAACCCAGGAAAAAATGGGGAAATGGAGAATGGGTATAAAGATAAATAAATAGATTTCTGTAAAGAACAATGTTTACTCCAATATAAAGATCTATAATTCTATAAAGATTTGAATATCCAGTTGAAAATTGAAAAATGTTTAGGTAAGGAACGGTGAGGTCACTTAAAATTAATTTATTTTATAATATATGTAAATTACTACAATTATTCTAATACTACCATATAATACCTACCCTCATAATTATTACAATTACGAGCTTACTGATTATATTCTAAATATTTGTTTAAACAAATAAATAATAATTAATGGTTGATTGTATTAGAAAATAACATTAAAGATAATAATAGTAAAAACCTTGAGATTATGTTGTGTATTTTTCAGCTACTTAAAGACTAATTTTTTTTCTATTTCTACAAAAAAAGCCGGTTTTTTATGATTTGTGTAGGTATTTTTATCATACAACTACATATTTTTTTATTTTTTTATTTTGTTAGGATGCTCCCATACATTCCATTTATTTTGGCTCTCAATTTAAATTAAGGTCATCAACATTTATTTTATTATTCTCTAAGATATTTTTATTATTTAGCAATATAAATTCTATTTCTTTTTTTGATATTACTATAATTTGGAATGAATTGTAATATAAAAAAGAATAATAATTTAATGAAAAAAATCATTTATCAAAAATTAAACTGGTAAATCCGGCTTTATTTAGCTTTTTCCTTACATTAAGGAAGTCAATAGTAAAATGTTTTAATTTATATATTTTTTCTTTTTAATATTTATCAAAACAAATTTTTCTGCCTTTGATGATATTATAAATAAGAAAAATTAATTGGAAGGAAAATTACCTGTCGAATATAGTAATTTTTTTTATAGTTTAGTGTTTCTAAAGAAAATTATAGTTAATAAAAATTCTTAATAAACATATTTAAATACTCGTATATATTTAATATTAATTTAAATTAATTTACTCGAGAATAAAGTAATATGTTTTTTACTACAGCACAAATTTTTTTCCACAATTACCCAGCTCGTGAATACGATATTATTTCATTATATCAAAATAGTTTTTTCTTCTTAAGTGTGAGAAAGTTTTTATGGAATTATGTTTTGAAACACTTAGTCTCTAGGTTTCTGAGTCGGAATTTAAAAAGGTTACAATTTGTTATTTTCTATTTTCAGGAGTTTCTTTTTGCAGTTTTGTAGATTTTCATACATCTAAATCATTGTAGAGTAATGCTTTATAAAGCAGTCTAAACCGCATCAAAACGTCCAGTAGTTGTCAAGTTTTAAGGAATCGGCCTAGAGACTTTAAAATTTTACGATCAGCTTATTACACTAAGTTGTATGAAATCGTACTTTTAAATCCTTAATTTGGTGTTAATTTAAAAAATTTATTTTCTTATATTTGTAGTTTTTTTTTATGAAGTCATTTGTTTTACTCTTCAGTTTTATTTTTAATGGAAATGCGGATGAATTTTCAAAACGATATCCGTATAAATAAAACGCTGTTAGCAAAAAATACATAGGTAAGTAATCTGAGTGTTATAAAAATAAATAAAAAATTGTAAAAGATTTGTTACTGAGTGCGAATTAATGCTCTTTTAAATGAAGGAATATATATCTATTTCTTTACCATAAGTCTTCCAACTTTTTCTCCCAATTTTCCCATGAATACTGGTTGAATATCAAAAGTATATCAGTGTATATCTATAGTTATAGCATTACAATAGTCCATTATTTAAAAAATTGTGAAAAAAAGCAAAAAAACTAAATTGTTGATATAGAGAATATAAGTTTCTGTTAAAAAACTAGGCAGTTAAAAAGTAGGCAGAAGCCTACTGAAAAAACTCTACGTAAGTTACGGCGCGCCATTCAAAATCAGTCAGCGATGTGGACGGCGTCGTTCTGCAGCACGATAATACACGTCCACATGTTGCCGGTTCGACACGTGATTTACTGACAAAATTGGGATGGGAAATTTGCGATCACCCACGATATATTCCGGACTTATCTCCTTCTATTACCATTTGTTTGGCAAATTGATAAAAGTTTTTAGTGGTAACTAATTCGCCGGTGACGATGAACTTAGAAATTCTGTTAATCAGTGGGTAAATGGACTGGCGGCAGAAGAATAGAACGAGGGTATATTGAAGCTGGTGTATAGCTACGATAAGGGTCTTAATTCATAAGATGATTATATAGAGAAGTAGTATAAGGTATAAAAAAGAGAAATAAAAAATATTTATAAACGTTTTCAGAATAAATTTTTTTACAATGAAACGGTCTTTACTTTAGAGATAATCTCTCGTATAATTACACTCTTGTACAATTATATATCGTTTATTTTGAGTATATTACATCAATTATTTAAATTGTGATAAAAAAGCTATAAATATACTTACATTGTTAAATAAAAAAATAATATTACTCGATGTTAAAAAAATAAACTAATAACTATTTATATTGTTGTTATTTCAAAAGCGTTGCTAATGAAGATTGCATTATTTAGTGCTAATGAAAATTATATTATTAAATAAACTATATAATAATTGGTATTTAACTTTTTTCTTAATTAGACCATTTCATTAATACTAAAAATAAAGTACAAAAATAAAATATCGTCCTTCAATGTTTTATGACCATTAGCCTTGACCTTTTTTTACAGGAAAACATATTATTTAATATTAAATAATCGATCAGTAATTATAACCTGTATGTATTTTACTTAAATTATTTACACATACTTTATATTATTTATATTCTGATATTTAACTAAAGGGATTTTCTTTAGTAAAAAATGTAACCTTCGATTTCATAACTAAATAATACATTTTTTTTTTTTTTAAATAATTTTATTAAATAAATAAACAGCCCGTAGTTTTTATTCTAAAAATTTCTTATTCTTTAACACGTAAATATATAATTTACATAAAAGTTAGCAACTATTAAATAACGTTTTAAGCATTAACCATAGAAAAATGAAATTTCGTATGTACTTCTACTTCAAAACGATCTATACGTACTGTATGAGACCGCACCACAATCTAAGCATTCACAGGAGAAAATATAAAGTTTTAAATTGAAGGATTAAGAGTGGGAATACCATTTTAAAAGTTATTGCAAAACTTTTTGACAACCCTAACCAAAAATAGTAACCATTTAATGATTTTAACAGCTTATTTCAAAAGTGTCTTTATTATAATCTAAATATGAGGTTTCAAATCGAAAATGATATTGTTATGATATAATAGCACTTTTCTAAATTTTACTTATTTTTGTTTTTAGGATTTTACTGTTTATCATTTATGTAAGAGTTACTTTTGATAACTTTTGAAAGTAGTTGTGAAAAACATTAAATTGCTGTCATTATATTTGAGAATGTCGTAGTTAGAAAGATTTTTATGTCAATTCCTAAAGCGAAGCTTCTTAAAGCAGGCAGGAATAAACTGAGAAAAAACGACCGTCACGAAAATGCGTCACGTGTTAGCTGATTTCCCCGTTACGCCTACCGCGTGTATACAATACAGCTGACCACATAGTATAGAAAACACGTGTTTTAACTAATAAATAATGATTAAATTTAAATGTTATGTTTAAATATTTCTATGTATTATGTAAATAAATATTTTTTTATAATATGTGTACTCATATTTCATTGTTTATATTTCTTATTAATAAGAAATTTTATCATTTGTATATATTGCGTATACGTTATTTTACACCATTAATAATTCATATGATATTGTGTAAGAAGCTTCACTTCCGTCGTGAGTCCACGAACCGACACACTCGTTTAATTGTTTTTTCAAAACCCTTTAAATTAACTGTCAGAACTCTCTCTTTTTCATTTAAATATGATAAGTTGTCTCCGTCGTAGCTTTATAGATGCTTAAGATGTGATCTCAAACTTACTAAGTAGATAGTTTCAAGGAAGAAGCATTTAATAGTAAAAGAGCTATTTTAAGATTACCAAACTTTATGAACAGTCAGTATATGAAAGAATTTATTATTCCATATAGAAATAAAAAATATATTCAATGAATTAGATTTTGAATAAAATTATTGTTCATGTTGATAAGCATTCAAAGAAATTAAAGATGAAACAAAATTTTATTGATCAATTTGTAAGCCTAATTTAGCGTAAAGATTTGATTACATAATACGCAATTTTTAACTTTGTGCACTTTTTTCTCTTAATAATTTTTTTTTTAATATGACTGCGCAAATCTCACCTCTCTATATTTTAATCGGCAATTCATCGCACCATGGTGGTGTTGGATTGGTCAAATAAATGTAAAAATATTCACATAATTATATAATGTTTTAATTTAATATTTAGCCTGTTGTTTTAATACTTCATTAAATTGTAGACACACAATAATTTAACTTGAATGTTCGTATAAGTTTACATAACATTTTATGAGTTTTACTTATACATTATTTAAATTATTACATTAAGTTTTTAAGTTGACTCAAATATTATATTTTAATAACTAGTCAATATGTTCATAATATAAAAAGTAACAGTTAAGAAGAAGAACAAGTATTTTAGTGTAACAAATCAATTAGATTAGAAGAAAAACACGTGACTTCATAATCGAATTAAAATAATTTTGCTTGTTTTTTAACGTGAAGATTTGATTGAAAGAATTTTATATGAAAAAAATTAACTCAAACATAAATGTTTTGGTTTAGAAACAGCATACTACACATTACATCAATTAATTGACCGGCCAGTATGGCAATAACTTACAGTCTTCCGGCTGATATAGTAGTTATATGTATTAAAGAAAAGATTATTCTTGTTATTGCCCAAAAAATTATCCCTCACGGATCATTGTATTTCACGTAGTCTTGAAACCATTGTGTCAAAAAATTGGAAAATGTGCATATATAGAGTATCCCATTAGTAAATCGACATACGTTACAGGTGCATTCCTGTCATAAAATAATGAAAAAATTTCACA